>NW_018405900.1:911031-920280 GCF_002113885.1 Mizuhopecten yessoensis
AAATAGTATAGAAGATATTCCCTGGACAAATATTTTCAAAAGAAAAGGTCAAGTCATAGGTCACAGTGACCTAACTCTTGCGCTCTGCCATCCCAAGATGTCCTTGTACACCAAATCTGGTTACTCCAGGTGTAATAGTATAGAAGATATTCCCTGGACAAATATTTTCAAAAGAAAAGGTCAAGTCATAGGTCACAGTGACCTGACTTTTGCGCTCTGCCATCCCAAGATGTCCTTGTACACCAAATCTGGTTACTCCAGGTGTAATAGTATAAAAGATATGCCCTGGAAAAGAAAAGGTCAAGTTATAGGTCACAGTGACCTAACTCTTGCGCTCTGCCATCCCAAGATGTCCTTGTACACCAAATCTGGTTACTCCAGGTAAGGTACAGAAGATATGCCCCGGACAAACTTTTTCAAAAGTTAAGGTCAAAGCATAGGTCACAGCGAGGTTATAGTGACCTAATTCTTGCACTCTGTCATCCCAAGATGTCATTGTACACCAAATCTGGTTACTCCAGGTGAAAAAGTATAGACAAACTTCTTGGACAGAAGGAAGGACGGACGGAAGGACAGATGGAGTGCAAACTTATGGCTACCTCCCCCCCTGGAACCGGGTGGGGGACTAATATCTACTTTTCACACTTTCAATTTTATTTTGAATTTGATTTAAATTGGCAAAAAGAAAAAATCACATTTTGGAATGATAATGTAGGAATCAAAGGACCTCGAAGAGGAATCCTAGATGTAGTGGTGAGAAATATGTGCTAATCTCATATTATTGTGTTCAAAAGCCAGTTGTATTAAATAGGACAGCTGTTCTTACTAGATGAACTACACTGTTTGCAGTTTTGTGTCCTGCAGGGATCTGACTCGATAGCCTCCCTAATAAAGAGTACAGCCAACACTGACCACCATCATATACAAAATACTGTAAATTTATTCATGATACAAAAATGTCACATTTTCTCATTAGCTAGCATACTAAATCTTTTAGCTTTCACTCAAGGTCAAATAGACAATCGCTTCATATGGAGCCATACAGAACAACCATAGAGTACATTTATTTACTTAATATCACTGACATTTCACTCTATTTGTGGAGACATTCACGTTTAACTGAACATGTAGGTCTTCCCATTTTGTAAAGATACTGTAAATGTTCCTGTGAAATTTGAAATTATATAGACATTTTCAGTGCAATACACTCAACCCTGTGATATTGTGTTACACAGAAAGATTTATCTGCTGTTTCATTTTGTTTGACAGTCTTCAGAATTTTGAAAAGAAATATATTTAAACTGAGTACCAGTATTATAGTAATTTAGAATTAAGTTATTCATTAAGTCTGATGATTACTGTGAAAATAATTGTTTAAGGACTACAAAGTAAATCAATTTCTTTGAAACAAACTCAGAAATGTAAATAGGTTGCAGCACTTTCATGAAAAATACTTGTATGATACACACAACATTAAAAAATATGGTAAACAAATTGCATACATGTATATATTTAAGACAATGGAGATCAAATTCTCAAAAAATAACAATTCAAAAATCTCTTTCCTTTTCCAAACATCGTGCATACATTGTAGATTTTCTCTGAAGCTTCTTACACCAGTCTCAAGGTCTGTTTCCTCATCCTATCTCTATTCCCTCTCATCTTTCTTCCCTTTCTCTCAATCTCTGTTCCCTCTCATCTCCATTCCCTCTCTCAATCTATCTCTCAAACTGCTTCATTCACTCCCCTACATTTAATGTTCGTCATACAAGAATATTTGTCCTGTTAATATAAATGTCTAATGTATCATTCTCTTCCGAAATTTGTTGAAATCTGTATTGATTCAAGTCTTAGATCTCACCCTGAGAATCAGAAACAATACCACGTCAAAATCACTTTACCGTGTACAAATAACACAGAAGTGTTAGAGATGATTTTGGCTTCAAGATATCTCAAATTTCTAAAATGGAAGGTGAACTATTTACTGAATTTTACAACTGAAGACATGACCATAGACTTTCATGTATAAAGAGGAATGAATACTGCAGTAAAATTTTAACCTTTTTTTAAAAGGAAGTAAGGGCTATTTTATGATGATCTTAATGTAAACACATAACTTGCTATAAATAATACTTCTATCATGAAGTGGGAAATAAAAAATAAGTCAGTAATTGAGAATTGATCAGCAAGGATGAAAATCTAAAAGGCTGATACTTTTCGGGAACATTGCAAAACTGAGTTTTTCTCTTTTTCTTCTTTCTTTGTTCCCAGTTTTTTCACCAGTTTGCTAGAATGGTCTGTTTTGCCAGATCTGCTTTTTGCAGATTTCAGGTCTAGTGGCTATGGCAGAAATTAAGTAAATAGTGGAATTTTTCATAACCGTACTTTTAAAAATATGAAATGAGTGGGTCAAGAATACCAGAAATATGATTGTGTAATATCAACATGCTACCTTTTTTCTATAATATTGATGGAAATTCTCAGTTTTGCACATTTCCTGATCAATTAACATGTATCTCCTTTATCCGCTTACTTTTAAAAATTTTAAGCTTTCCTCTGAATGGACCGTTTGAAAAAAAGGGCTTACCTACCTGCAATATATATCTTCTTCTTTTTTTTTATGTCAACCTGATAAAATACTAGCTAGGGAGAACTCACTCTAAACCAGGGTCCCAGGTTCAACCCCTATAATGATCTCTGTTATACAACAACACATTTGTCTATTACTATCGCTAGAATGGTGAGTAAATTTGTTGTAGTCAGTAAAAGCACAATGCAATGTATGTTTATTTCTCTAGAATCAAGAAATCCTTATCACATGGCTAAGTTACAATCGGTGGTTAGCAAATGTCCAATAACCTGAGCGTATGCATTTTACTTTCGTAAATACAAATGGGTTAAGCTGACGCAAGAGTAACTTCATGCATTGGTTATCTGATTTCTTTGGCATTCAAGTACAGGTGTTTTTCCTGAATCAGTAACATTTTGATAACAATTTATCAATCATCAGCGTAAGCTATTCATTCTTTTTTAAAAATTTGTGCAAAGGCAACATTTTCGAATTCACCTTCAGGGGACCTCTTTGTGTGCCCTCAATTAAATAAATACAAAAAAAAACCCATTTCAACACACCATGTTAACAGTCAAAAATGGTACCAGTAATTTATACTGAAAACAATTCACATGACATCTTTTCAACATCACAATGGCTATATTGAACTTTAATTCATTTTTTCTTGTTTCCTTCCATTTAGCTAAAAAGTGAATTCTCTATTCTTATTCAGAACATATATTAATTCAAATATCAAACAAGATGTGAAATAAACATGTTTGAGATATAAACACCATACATTGCTGTACAGTTAGTGTTTGATCATTTTGAACAAAGAAAATTAACATACCTAGAAAACACATGTACTTACAACCTTGAAGGTTATTCCTAAGGAAACATAACCATCTAGATATGAAATTTTAAACATACTTCTGTTGGAATGTCATACACATATGACCATGTGTTAATGTTTAATGTTGACAATCATCATCGTCATGGTGATTGTTGGCGATTGTATGGCGACCTGCGTTGCCGAGGAGTAGAACCATCAACAGGACTGTATCCAGGTGACCAGAGGTATGGAGTTTTAGGTGTAGCTGCATATGGAGAGTACTGAGGACCCATCAGAGCTGGAACGCAGTAATGAAAAAAAGGGTATAAAACAAGGCATCACAAATGATACAAATCCTACACTAGTCTGTTAAAAAGTAATGTACCTTACATGTTGTCAGCAGTATCTTGGTACATAACACTCCAACAATTTCTTCCTCTGACAATAAATTTCATTAAACTTGCAAATTTCTAAATCCACATGTAAGCATTTATGTTATATTCATGAGAACTGAAACAGCTGCTGAAGTGACAAGATTTTCTATAAATAGTAGATGGTAACCTTGACCTTGGTTGTAACACCCTGAAACACAGACTTGTAATAAGTATTCTCAAAATCTGTTCATGTTAATCAAGTGGCGAAGAGTGATGACAAAGTTTATCTATAAATGTTAATGTGACCTTGACCTTTGTACCCCTAAACATCAAAACTCGTACCTTGATGCAGTTTCATCAAAATCCATTAACATATTAAGAGGGTATAAAATTGTAACAGCGGTCTTGATACCATAAATTAATCAATTTGAGTTTGACCATTGTATGAAGTCTGATCCAAATCTATTCACAAATGATGTTGAAATAGAGTCGTGACAACATGGTACATGTATGTCTACCAGAACCTTTAACTTTCACCCTGACCTTAAATTTCAATCCTCTTGCCATGTCAATTTTCACTCAAATCCTCATGATATAGCCCTGTATTGACTATAATGTGTGCCTCTCAGAAATCTATCACATCCATGACCTTTAACCTTTTACCTTGGGTTTCAAAAGGGTTCATCTCCTAAACATGCCCAGTTAATGTACCAAGCTTGAATGAGTTTGGATAAACACTTTTTTTCACATTCTACAACAGGTGTCTACCAGAAATAATACAACTTTCACTCATGACCTTGAAAGGTCTTTTGTCAAGTCTTGTCAGAAAATATCAGACCACTAGGTCCATCCCTAACTCTGTTAAACCTGTCAAACAGTTTGGAATATAGTTCTGGTATTAGGAGATAACTCTCTATTTTTAGATTTGTAAACATTTAATCAAGATTGCACTCATAAAATGCGACTAATAATGCAGATTAACAGTGGATCCCAGTTGTATTATACAATACCTTGGGGTGAGTAGGTGATGGGCGAAGCTGCCCCTCCTGGTCCCATGAATACACCTGCATTGGCAGCTCTGTACTTGGGTCCAAACACAGCATGATAACCTGACAACACAAAGCAGGCTTCATGGAAGACTAGTGGTGAAATAACCTTTGAAATGCTTTATATTTAATCATCACTGAGTTATTTTCATTTATTTCCAAAAATTCAATTGAAACAAATTTTACACCAGTGTTGCTAAGTAGGACAAGTTGAATTCATCCATAATCATTCTGATGTATAAATAGCAATAAAAGATAATTTTACCTATAATGACTGCTAGTGCGGTGAGGATGATGACGAGGATAATGAAGAGCCAGGATTGATAATTATAGAAGATATTGCGGACCAACGACTGCCAGCCACTCCCTCTGTATGTACCTGTAAGGAAATCAGACATATTTCAGTATAGTTTATATCTGAACTTGGATAAGGGATGTTTTAGTGTAAAAGAACGAAGAGGAGTAGTTGGGGCTATATTTTAATGAGCACAAGCTTGATTAATTGGTACCAGGTCATATTCTCATAACAAAAACAACCCATCAGCACAAGTGTTGTTGAGAGCTTTGTTCAATAAATTTAAATGGGATTCTGGTACAAATTATTTTTGTACTTGGATATAGAGCAGCTTATCTGCAGTATTATAGAACCTTTCATTATAAACAGGAAATTTTAAACCATTTTATCAATGATCATTATTTTATTGATACCATATATTTTTGAATACTTACTGATGTAATCAGGCTTCTGACCAATGAGGCTAACAAAGACAGGCAGTTTGACCTTTTGGCCTGTCTTCTGACAGACCATCTCAATGTGGACATCAATCTGATCTCTCTCCCAGAGTGCTGCAGACTCTATCAGTCTGATTGGATACAAGAGCACAGCCCCAGACTGGGTGTCCTTCTCTGGGGACAGACTCTCTAGGATGGACGGATCACTAACAAAGACCTTAAAAAATCAGAACAGAACATGAAAGTTACAATCTGGTGACATATAATGATGAAGAGAATACAAATTGTAAGTCTCGTGTGGGGAGATAAGACCCTGACTAACACACAAAGTACAGGTTACAGGACACACAAAGTACAGGTTACAGGAGTTAGGAAGCGAAAGTTCACACAGATCTATAAACTACGAAATGTTCTCTTATCCTTTGAAACACATTGAACAATACTGAGTGACAATCCTACCTCTATACAGTCGGTGAGACCAGACACTGTGGATACTCGGATAGAACAATACTGAGGGACCACCCTACCTCTATACAGTCGGTGAGACCAGACACAGTGGATACTCGGATAGAACAATACTGAGTGACCACCCTACCTCTCTACAGTCGGTGAGACCAGACACAGTGGATACTCGAATAGAACAATACTGAGTGACCACCCTACCTCTATACAGACGGTGAGACAGTCGGTGAGACCAGACACAGTGGATACTCGAATAGAACAATACTGAGTGACCACCCTACCTCTATACAGTCGGTGAGACCAGACACAGTGGATACTCGAATAGAAGAATACTGAGTGACCACCCTACCTCTATACAGACGGTGAGACCAGACACTGTGGTACTTGGATAGAAGAATACTGAGTGACCACCCTACCTCTATACAGATGGTGAAACCAGACACAGTGGATACTTGGATAGAACAATACTGAGTGACCACCCTTCCTCTATACAGTCGGTGAGACCAGACACTGTGCATACTTGGATAGGACAATACTGAGTGACCACCCTACCTCTATACAGATGATGAGACCAGACACTGTGGATACTCGGATAGAACAATACTGAGTGACAACCTTACCTCTATACAGTCGGTGAGACCAGACACAGTGGATACTTGGATAGGACAATACTGAGAGACCACCCTACCTCTATACAGATGGTGAAACCAGACACAGTGGATACTTGGATAGGACAATACTGAGTGACCACCCTACCTCTATACAGTCGGTGAGACCAGACACTGTGGATACTCGGATAGAACAATACTGAGTGACAACCTTACCTCTATACAGTCGGTGAGACCAGACACTGTGGATACGCGGATAGAACAATACTGAGTGACCACCCTACCTCTATACAGATGTTGAGACCAGACACTGTGGCTACTCGGATAGAACAATACTGACTGACTGCCCTACCTCTATACGGTCGGTGAGACCGGACACTGTGGATTCTCGGATAGAACAATACTGGGTGACCACCCTACCTCTATACATACGGTGAGACCAGACACAGGGGATACTTGGATAGAACAATACTGAGCGACAACCTTACCTCTATACAGTTGGTGAGACTGGACACTGGATACTCGGATAGGACAATACTGAGTACAGATGGTGAGACCAGACACAGTGGATACTTGGATAGAACAATACTGAGTGACTGCCCTACCTCTATACAGTCAGTGAGACCAGACACAGTGGATACTTGGATAGAACAATACTGAGTGACCCCCCTCCCTCTATACAGTCGGTGAGACCAGACACTGTGGATACTCGGATAGAACAATACTGAGTGACTGCCCTACCTCTATACAGTCAGTGAGACCAGACACAGTGGACACTTGGATAGAACAATACTGAGTGACCACCCTACCTCTATACAGACGGAGAGACCAGACACTGTGGATACTTGAAAAGAACAATCCTGAGTGACCACCCTACCTCTATACAGACGGTGAGACCAGACACTGTGGATACTTGAAAAGAACAATCCTGAGTGACCACCCTACCTCTATACGGTCAGTGAGACCGGACACTGTGGATACTCGGATAGAACAATACTGAGTGACAACCTTACCTCTATACGGTCGGTGAGACCGGACACTGTGGATACTCAGATAGGGCAATACTAAGTGACAACCCTACCTCTATACAGTTGGCGAGACTGGACACTGGATACTCGGATAGGACAATACTGAGTGACAACCCTACCTCTATACAGTTGGTGGGACTGGACACTGTGGATACTCGGATAGGACAATACTGAGTGACAACCCTACCTCTATACAGTTGGTGGGACTGGACACTGTGGATACTCGGATAGGACAATACTGAGTGACCACCCTACCTCTACTGAACAATACTGAGTGACAATCCTACCTCTATACAGTCGGTGAGACCGGACACTGTGGATACTCAGATAGAGCAATACTAAGTGACAACCCTACCTCTATACAGTTGGTGAGACTGGACACTGGATACTCGGATAGGCCAATACTGAGTGACCACCCTACCTCTACAGTCGGTTAGACTGGACACTGTGGATACTCGGATAGAAAAATACTGAGTGACAACCCTAACTCTATACAGACGGTGAGACCAGACACAGTGGATACTTGGATAGGACAATACTGAGTGACCACCCTACCTCTATACAGACGGTGAGACCAGACACTGTGGCTACTCGGATAGAACAATACTGAGTGACAACCTTGCCTCTATACAGTCGGTGAGACCAGACACTGCAGACACAGTGGATACTCGAATAGAAGAATACTGAGTGACCACCCTACCTCTATACAGTCAGTGAGACCGGACACTGTGGATACTCGGATAGGACAATACTGAGTGACCAACCTACCTCTACAGTCGGTTAGACTGGACACTGTGGATACTCGGATAGATCAATACTGAGTGACACCCCTAACTCTATACAGACGGTGAGACCAGACACTGTGGATACTTGAATAGAACAATACTGAGTGACCACCCTACCTCTACAGTCGGTTAGACTGGACACTGTGGATACTCGGATAGAACAATACCTCTATACAGTCGGTGAGACCAGACACAGTGGATACTTGGATAGACCAATACTGAGTGACCCCCCTACCTCTATACAGTCGATTAGACTGGACACTGTGGATACTCGGATAGATCAATACTGAGTGACACCCCTAACTCTATACAGACGGTGAGACCAGACACTGTGGCTACTCGGATAGAACAATACTGAGTGACCACCATACCCCTATACAGACGGTGAGACCAGACACAGTGGATACTCGGATAGAACAATACTGAGTGAACACCCTACCTCTATACAGACGGTGAGACCAGACACTGTGGATACTCGGATAGGACAATACTGAGTGACAACTGAGACCGGACACTGTGGATACTCAGATAGGGCAATACTGAGTGACCACCCTACCTCTATACAGACGGTGAGACCAGACACTGTGGATACTTGAATAGAACAATCCTGAGTGACCACCCTACCTCTATACGGTCAGTGAGACCAGACACTGTGGATACTCGGATAAAACAATACTGAGTGACAACCTTACCTCTATACGGTCGGTGAGACCGGACACTGTGGATACTCGGATAGGGCAATACTAAGTGACAACCCTACCTCTATACAGTTGGTGAGACTGGACACTGGATACTCGGATAGGACAATACTGAGTGACCACCCTACCTCTA
>NW_018405900.1:922238-946028 GCF_002113885.1 Mizuhopecten yessoensis
ACCCTACCTCTATACAGACGGTGAGACCAGACACTGTGGATACTTGGATAGAACAATACTGAGTGACCACCCTACCTCTATACAGTCAGTGAGACCGGACACTGTGGATACTCGGATAGGACAATACTGAGTGACAACCCTACCTCTATACAGTTGGTGGGACTGGACACTGTGGATACTCGGATAGGACAATACTGAGTGACAACCCTACCTCTATACGGTCGGTGAGACCGGACACTGTGGATACTCAGATAGGACAATACTGAGTGACCACCCTACCTCTATACAGACGGTGAGACCTACCTCTATACAGTCGGTGAGACCAGACACAGTGGATACTCGGCTAGAACAATACTGAGTGACCACCCTACCTCTACAGTCGGTTAGACTGGACACTGTGGATACTCGGATAGAAGAATACTGAGTGACCACCCTACCTCTATACAGAAGGTAAGACCAGACACAGTGGATACTCGGCTAGAACAATACTGAGTGACCACCCTACCTCTATACAGTCGGTGAGACCAGACACTGTGGATACTCGGATAGAACAATACTGAGTGACCACCCTACCTCTATACAGTCGGTGAGACCAGACACTGGATAATCGGATAGAACAATACTGAGTGACCACCCTACCTCTATACAGTCGTTGAGACCAGACACTGTGGATACTCGGATAGAACAATACTGAGTGACCACCTTACCTCTATACAGTTGGTGAGACTGGACACAGTGGATACTCGGATAGAACAATACTCAGTGACCACCCTACCTCTACAGTCGGTTAGACTGGACACTGTGGATACTGTGGATACTCGGATAGAACGATACTCAGTGACCACCCTACCTCTACAGTCGGTTAGACTGGACGCTGTGGATACTCTGATAGAACAATACTTAGTGACCACCCTACCTCTATATAGACAGTGAGACCAGACACTGTGGATACTAGGATAGAACAATACTGAGTGACTACCTTACCTCTATACAGTCGGGGAGACCAGACACTGTGGATACTTGGATAGAACAATACAGAGTGACCACCCTAACTCTATACAGTCGGTGAGACCCGACACTGTGGATACTCGGATAGAACAATACTGAGTTACTACCTTACCTCTATACAGTCGGTGAGACTGGACACTGTGGATACTGTGGGTACTCGGATAGAACAATACTGAGTTACTACCTTACCTCTATACAGTCGGGGAGACCAGACACTGTGGATACTTGGATAGAACAATACAGAGTGACCACCCTAACTCTATACAGTCGGTGAGACCCGACACTGTGGATACTCGGATAGAACAATCCTCAGTGACCACCCTACCTCTACAGGTGAGACCAGACACTGTGGATACTCGGATAGGACAATACTGAGGGACCACCCTACCTCTATACAGTTGGTCAGACTGGACACTGTGGATACTCGGATAGGACAATACTGAGGGACCACCCTACCTCTATACAGTCAGTGAGACCGGACACTGTGGATACGCGGATAGAACAATACTGAGTGCCCACCCTACCTCTATACAGACGGTGAGACCAGACACTGTGGGTACTCGGATAGAACAATACGGAGTGACCACCCTACCTCTACAGGTGAGACCAGACACTGTGGAGACTCGGATAGAACAATACTGAGTATCTACCTTACCTCTATACAGTCGGTGAGACAAGACACTGTGGATACTCGGATTGAAAAATACTGAGTGACCACCCTACCCCTATACAGACGGTGAGACCAGACACAGTGGATACTTGAGACCGGACACTGTGGATACTCGGATAGAACAATACTGAGTGACCACCCTACCTCTATACAGTTGGTGAGACTGGACACTGTGGATACTCGGATAGAACAATACTGAGTGACCCCCCTACCTCTACAGTCGGTTAGACTGGACACTGTGGATACTCTGATAGAACAATACTGAGTGACCACCTTACCTCTATACAGTCGGTGAGACTGGACACTGTGGATACTCGGATAGAAGACAGTTGGTTTAGTGTAGACAGATGGACCTCACTTTGATGGATGTAAAATGAGGGCAGGAAGCTGAATACATGCTGCTGTGCCATGACCTCTGGTTGACCTTCGCGGGATGCCACGCCCACTGACAAGGCCACATCCACATTTAGTGTACTGATCTGTTGTAACATCACTGGTCTGGACACCTGATTTATCTGACATCCAAACTTTCCTGGAATTCAAATTTATCGAATACTGTGGTATTCTCTCAAGCAGTGATTTGAACTAATACATGATGCTGGTAGAATTATCATGAGTAATCAGTCATTGAGAACACACATACAGAATTTACCAGAAGTTATTTCAAATCTGATGAAAAAGAGGTTCAGAATTCTGCAATCAAGCAAGCCTCTAGTGAGATTAAAAGAAAACTGTGACAAGTTTTGTGGATTTCACTATTTAATATATACCTCTTTGTAAGAGATACCAAACCTCCCTAAGTAACATCACATGAATGTGTCTATCTTAGCAGGACTTACCTGTCTTAGGGTCAAAGTCTGGTTGGGTGGTGAACAGATCCTCAATTCCGATGTCGTTCGTCTTTGTGGAGAGTTCTAGTTCACACCAGAATGGGATGTATTTAGGGTGGTAATGATTCTCCTGGATTTTGGCACTGCAGTTTTCACCTGAAGTATAGAAAAGGATCCTTTCTCATCTCATCACACATATATAACCATTATTGATAACTGAGGTGACTAAACTGCTTACTGGTTGTTCACTACTGAGGTTTAGTACAGAGCAGTTTTCACTCTACTTTGTATCAGAAGTAAACTTTTTTTGTCCAACCAGGTTAATTTCAAATAAACGACATACCTAGAACTTCATTTTCGCCATCCAGTATAACAGTGATGAAAGGAGTTTTTCCTCGAGTCTCGACGTTAGTCAAGTGGTCAGGGCTGTTGTCCAAGGTTAGCTTACGTATTGGAGAAACTGTTACCTGTAACGTAGCAATGTTTCCATAATAATTTTTATGATTTTACTACAGGATGTTTTGATAATGATAATGTCCAGTTTAATTATATTAATTTTAGTGACAGAAAAAATATCAATATCAGAAAGGTGATTTATATTCATATATTTACATTTGCGCTGCAACCCACTATATGAACATAACTAGCATCATTTCATTTGAGTATGAAACAAAAACTCTCGTGACTTAACAAGTGGTTCACTTATGATGTCATAGATTAACCTTGTTCAATGAGAGACTTATCTCTTCGCTTCGGATAACATGGAAGATGCCCCTGCATCAAACGCTCAAATGAATACGGTTAATTATTGGCGCCAATTTTATTTAAATAGAGCTGTTCTGCCAATAACGTTTAAAGGATGACGCATACACAAAACGCAGTAATAAATTAATAATTTAAGAACAAATAAATAAAATTCAACAATTGTTCTATAGTAAAAATGCAAATATATGGATTGAACAGCGTTTTTTAAAATTTCATGCCGGTATGAACACAAATCAGTTACATCCATATTAAACATGAAGCCCTAGCTGATTTGCATTCATACTGGCATGAAAATTTAAAAAAATGCCATTCAATCCCTATGAAGAGGTAAGCATTTTAACATGACGTTATCCTTAGACATTTGATCAATGTTCGGTCTATCATACTGGCTTCTGACCTCCATGTATGTGGACACTGTGTTGGATATGTTATAGTCGACAAAGGCTTGTCCAACTCCTTTCGCCATGGCGATGCCCGAGTCTTTGTCCACGTAGATGTTACCATTGCTCGAATACCAAGCTCCTCGGTATCCTATTAAATAAAGAATCAGACATGAAGTTTTTACTCTATGTATTGACAGGTTACATTTTTTTCACAATTGTTAAAAACCTCTGTAAGTGTTGTAACACTGTTTAGTGCTCCCCATCACCATTAGTTTTTATTTACTGTAAAACTGTTTAGTGTTCCCCATCACCATTAGGTTTTATTTCTCTCTATTTTAACACCATAATAAATATACCAGGGTATGTACAAATTAACAGATTCAAATTCGCAGTATGAACCAACAAATATTTTCCATAATTAAAACAAAAATAACACTGTTATAGAAAATCGAAATGTTATGCATTAATTTCATAACAAGTAGCTTAAGATTATTAAAGGTGTGAAAATATGGAAAAAAATATGGCAGTCAAGTTATAATGGGATCTACATACCTTTCTCCGACACCAGTGATGACTGGAAGCAGACAATTTCTCCCAAAGACATGACAACTTTGATGGGCATAATGGCATAGTCCCCATGAATGTTGATGTAGTCAGCTAACCAGGGATTCTGTTTGTCCCAAACCTACGAACACAACAGTGACATTTTAGGGAAAAGCACCCGACCAACTGGAGGGGGAAAGGTACTGACATGACAAACAATGGCCAGTGTTTCTCAAGGATCCAGGCAGATATGTCGATACAATATTCTAGACAGGCTTCTCAGTAACTTCTAATTGAATAGACCAAATGATATTTTTAACCAGCAAACTTTCGTAAAATTGCTTTTGAGATATATAAGAAACAGTGATTTGAACAGGGCAAAATCAGAACTGCACCAGTCATTTTGGCCTGCTGCCTGTTCCTAAAGAAAACCCTGTGAATTTAAAATTGACCCAATTTATATCACCCGAGAAATATTTGTATGTAGCATTAGAATTCCACAATGCAATGATCAATGATATTGCAAAACATATTTTCTAGATGTATATTCAATTTAAGTGTCTAGACATAGTTCTGGTGTGGCCATGCTGAGTTTAATTTATAAACTTTCACTTTCTAACACAAACCATTTTAAACACCAAACTGTGTAAGATTGTTGTATGTCATCATATATCAGACTTTGTTGAATGCTCGTCAAACATTTGGGGATTTGTCAACTTCATGACCTTGACCACTAACCACTGACCTTGAGTATGGTTTGGCCTACATCCGACACTTTGACAACAAGGGTGTTGTTTTCCACGCCATAGCCAGCTTGTACCAGGTCGTACCTAGTGGAAAATAAGTAGGAGAGTCAGCATACAATGTAAACTTCATTAACCATAGAAAATGTGTTTCAATAATGAAAGTATGGATGATTGACAGCAGAAAAATAAACAAATTATTTTGATCCTGTAAAAGTGATGACGATAAAACTGAGCAAGATGTTCAATATGAAAATTACAAAAGAATCTTTAATCTCCAGGGAAATATTGTATAGAATTTTACTTTTAACCACATCTTCCATTACCTCAATCTAAAAGAAAACTTTCCAGAGAGAAACAATGGAGATATAGAATTCCTTCATGTAAGAAATATTACCTGCTGAATCTGTAGTGCATTTTCACATTTGTAGCATAAAACTGTTCTCCAATGTTATCATGGTAACTGACAGATAAGTGGAGTGTACTTCCAACAGGAATCTTTTTTAGCAGTCCTCCGGACGTCCTCAATACAGTGTCAGAATTGATCATCATGTAGGACACAGGTTTCACCTATTGATCATAAAAGTATAGTTACTTAGAGGTCACAGAAATATACAGATTTTACTTAGAGGTCACAGAAATATACAGACTTTACTTAGAGGTCACAGAAATATGCAGGCTTTACTTAGAGGTCACAGAAATATACAGACTTTACTTGGTGGGTCACAGAAATATACAGATTTTACCTAGAGGTCACAGAAATATACGGATTTTACTCAGCAGTCACAGAAATATACAGATTTTACTTAAAGGTCACAGAAATATACAGATTGCACTTAGCGGTCACAGAAGTATACTAAATTTGGGATAGTAAGGTCGGTAAAGTTACTTGACAGGAAATATTCACTTCCATATTGAATTTGTGGTGTTACCTTACCTTGGAAAAAAAATAATGTAAATGGCAACATGTAAACAAATTGTACCTTATGTTTCCATGAAAACAAGATTGAGACTTTGAAGGAAGAGAATTGATAGCGATGTGGACATTTTGGTGTCTGCACTAGTTTTGAAATCTATATATTCTGGGTTTTTTTAAGCTATAAAAATTTGTATGTGGATATTTTTGCACTCGATGCAAAACTATAGTATTTCCCCACCACAAAAATGTCCCCTTTTTAAAGTATCCAGAGATTTAAGATATCTGAACATGACACTTGACACCATGGTGACATTGACAATGACCTTGATGAGGACGACAAGTGTCTGGTTGGTACCAAACTCCTCCTGAGATGTGATATGAAGGGCAGCCTCCCCAGCTTTAGGCCCAGAACTGAGCAACCCTCCGTCTCCCACAGCAACCACCTTCAGGTCACCACTGGATGGCAGCACTGTGTAGGTCACCTTGGCTGCACCGTCTCTGTTCAATTATAGAATATCCCCAGTAGCACCAGCACAGTATTATAGAAGTACACAGTAACATATATTATAGGAGCACAGGGTTAGTCATCTAGGCAGAAAGCCCATTGGATTCAACAATAAATGTCTTATTACAAATTCATGTGTTGCTAGGTTTACAAGTTCATTTAAATTAAAAAGTAAGTAATCTTCAGCTATTTCATTGAAAAAACAATTCACATTTACAAGAAAAGTGTTTGATTACAGAGTTTACACTGTAGGAGTAGGTAGGATGTGTGGTACCTGTTTGTTTTTACTACAGCCTCAGTGTTTGGGGTCATCAGAAGTTTACCATCACATACTGACGGACTGATCACAGCAAGTTTCTGGAACACCTGTAGATTGACAAATCTTATCCTCATAATGCTGAAACATCATTCTACTACAGTATTACCTATAAAGGACTGTTCCATGATTTATTGTATGGGAGAGGTGGGAGGCACGTGTATCCATCTATTATGATTGGTAGAGTTTAAACCAAATCTGTCTAACATTCCTTATATCAAATCACTTTTTAAGGGTGGTGGGGTCAAAAAAGTTCCTCCAATCCCTCATCTATGGTTCCGGACCAGCCCTAATAAAACAGCACTGATTTGTTATAACATTGTAGTAGCTCCCCAATAATGTTAACGATGATGTCCCAAACTGACCCTACCTCGATCTGTAGCTCATCCGTCATTTGTACATGACCACTGACTTGGACTTTTCTGAATCTTGTTGGGGTGACCTCTAGCTTGACTGTCACCCTGCCAGGTTCCCTAGCAACCAGTTGGTTGGCAAAGTCACTCTGTTCTTGAGGAAAGACACCACTCTGTAGGGCAAACACACAAAATCATATTCATCAATTCAGAGGGAAATTTGCAGATATGAATTCAAAACAGTCGTTTGAATAAAATAAATATGATCCTTTCACATTAGTGTAAATGATATCATAGCTTGGTACAGAATGTCATTGACTTTACCTATTTAGGAGAAAAAAAACACAATTTCACAATTTTTACATATACCAAAAGAGCAGCAACTCACCGAATGAAAGACGTTCTCCAGAAAGACCACATCTTTGTTGGAGACGGACCAGGAGAATGTGAGAGGTGGAATGGCACTGCCAAAAGTGAAGGGAGTCTCGTGTTCAGTGGCTCCGACCGCATACATTGGCATCTGGAACACACACAAATATCTCAACATGGTTTTTTTTTATTCCTCCATTGGAAAAATAACAAGTCTCTGGGAAAGCCTGTTGATGACTCTACTAGATGCATTGGTATTATTGTGTCCAAATCAAGCAAAAATCTCATTGATGATATGTTCACATTAGATACATCTTCAGCTTATGAAAGGGACATAGCACATAACATATATCAAGTGTTTAAGCGTCATGTAAAATTCCCCTATGATTACAACACAGCTCCTTCCTCTTACCCGTGTCCCAGTTTGAAGGCGTGTCAGTGGAGCGTGGATTCTGATGTCAGTCAGAGGCACGACGTGTACCTGTGCTTCATCCTGTGGAACAATAAAACAATGCATTGTCACTTTATTTATCAGTTAACCACAGCCCTCCTCACACGGCAAGCACATATGCATGGTGTAAGTGATTACAATATTGAAATTCACTATGCGTATGACTTAAATTCAGAGTCAGTGACAGCTGTGTGCCACAGAGTTACAATGAATTAACAAGAAAAATGAGATATTTCCTAAAATTCAGTGATTTAAAGTTGGTATATAATCAAGTGAAATCAAAGCTTTTACCTGTGAATATATGATTGTCTCCCCTGTCTCTGGGTCCTGACCTACAGCTTGACCTATGACCCTTGTTGAGCCCAGTTCTTGTGCATCAAGTAGTCCACTGCTGGACACAAGAGCAATGTCATCACTGGCAATTGAGAACAGCACTGTACACTGTGGGGTTGGGCCACCCTTACTCAAAACCTGCAACAGAAATCACAGTCCCAATGCTTCTTAACAACTGATCAAAGGACTCATGATAAAATATGCATAAAACTTTCTATCCTATCTCTGATGATTGTCTCAAAAACAAAAATTTCGACTGGCAACCTAATTACCTTATGTTGATATTTAAAACTTCGTCCTGAGGAGCCTGAATACTTTTTTTTGATGTCCACGTAAACTGCCAGTATATCCTTGGGTGAAGTTACAGTTTCACTAACCAAGGAATCAATGTTTAATTGCAACTTCCAGATAATAAAAGGCCATCGCTCATCATCATACTAGATCATGCTGGATCACTTGGACACATATATCCCTGAGCCAAATGTCCAAGTTCCTTCCTATTGTAGTAAAGAAACAAATCTGGGTCTGCTGAAGAAAATACACATAAAACCACAAAATGTGTGTGCCTACCTGGAAGAGTGCTCCAATAATCAGTGTTATGTTCCGTGGAATCAGCTGGAGAGGGGGAAACACCTGCAATGAAAGATTACATCACAATCACTATCCTGAACTGAAACTTGTTAAAAAAGATATTCAAATATTTTGGATCACCAATTTAAAGCAATAATGAATGTGAATCAGTGAATTTGGTTTAATACTATAAAACTAAAAAAATGAATACTTTCTTAACTAAAGAAGTGAAATGGGGTTGGCACAAATTATACAAAAAATACATGTGGTTGATTCTAGGTATTTGTTATTGCAGTCTAATGATTACAACCTATTATACTTTTAGTACTTTTAGACAAATGACTAACAAGCCTTATATTCCACTAGTTTATGACCTACAAGTCTCACATGCTACAAGTCTATTTTAAACTCTCAATGTCTACTAGCTTTATAGTCTTTTTATGGCACAATCTACACATTTCACTGCCTACAACTCTTCAGGTCTATCAGTCTTTCGGTTTAGTAGTCTTACAACCTAGAAAAACGAACTACAAGTCTTTTGCTCTACAGACACACATGTTGCTGTTTGACAGCCTGAGCACTCACCTCTACAGCCTTGGCTACACTGGTCACTGTAACATCAGGCCTGGGTGTGGCCCGAGCCTCCAGGGACGTGTGACCCACCACCGCCCCATGGACAGTGTAGAATGAGGTGAACTTATCCTCTGTTGCTTCAAGATCAGGCCTGTAATTTGGAATATCAAACAAACGTTAAAATGTTATCTTCAAAGTCCTGTCCTAACTCATACTTTCCTATCTCTGGCGATGGCAGATGTTAAGCTCATCAGGACAAAAAAGCTGAACTGTTGTATATTTCCAATTCATTTCATTTCAACAAATTTTATTGTTTAAAAAACAAATGGATTGGACAACAGGCAAGCAAAGTGAATAAAGTAAATAATAGATATCATAGATAATAAGGTATACATATAAAGAGAAATAGATTTTAACATGAAAGCATTGATGGTAGTATTAAACAATATTCAGAGAGTAGAATGATTACTTCGGGTAATGTATAATAATCAAATATGTAAACATCTACTCTAGCTTATACATACTTGCATACCCACATGCCTACATGTCACACACACCCTCACACATACAACACATCTATATAAGATGTGTACTCAGCCGAAGTAAGTAAGTAATCTACATTATTACAAAATTACTACATATATATGTCATAGTGATATACATAATATAATTTCCCATTCATGGCCCTATACAGACACAATTACTCAACTGATTATCGTAGATATTGGAACTAGTATGGGGCCCATTGAGGGATGGAGCTCACCTGTAATACCATGCTGTTTTATTATACCCCTACATGGCCTCATCCTGCCAAACACTTTGTTGACTGATAATTATTGAAGCTGGAACCAGTGCAAGGCCAATTAAGGGGTTTGTTATTGTTTAATGCCCGTACATGGCTCCATCTTGACAAACACTTACTTGACTGTGATGATGGTAGATGCTGGCACCAGTCGGAGACCCATCAAAGGGAAAAAGCTAGCCTGTAGTGGTTTACCATGCATGTCCAACACCTTCACTTTGGCTTGAAAGTCCTTGCCAACCTCTACCTAAATATTCATATCAAAGTAATGATATTGTTTTTTCCATACTCTTTTGGACTGAATTTAAGTGAGTCAAATAAATCTGATATAAAATGTATAAAAGTGGGTTGGTTATTTTGATTTGAATTGGTTGAATGACAAATGAAGTTTGAAAAAAAATGTGATTCCTGTATCATATAAACAAATCGAACACTTACCTTGTCCATGGCAGACAGCTGGACACTTCCTACACCCGACACAAACACTGTGGCAACTGGAGGGTCAGGCACGTCAATACAAAGGTCAAACACTGTCACAGACAGAGAACCGTCCGATACTGGCTTCACCTGGAATAGGGTTAGACAAAGATTATATAATTGTGAAAGTTCATGGAAGTATTGCTATGCATATAAATCAACAAATTTCAGTTAAAATCTACTAATGTTTATTCTAACGTTTTGTTTCATATCTTTTATATTAATGATGGACAGATATATAAATACACAACACTTTACCAGCATCTCATGTTTCTGATCGCTGTAGTCAATCTTCACAATGTCAGATTTGGCTGGATGGATAAAGAAGTACCCTGAACCTTTCCGTATGTGTACCGTCACCTGAAAGGTTAAAAATAGGTAAAGGAATGGTCAGGAAATGTGGGCTTACCGTATTCATAAAAATTATGATTTCTACTTAATATAGTTCAAACAATTGCTACTTAAACATCGGGTATTGAAAATAGTTTTGAACAAATCTAGTTTTCAAGTTGCAGATATATAGCTAATTATCAAGGTCTCACATGAAATTAACATTTAATGCGTAAGCTTTTTACTTTTTCAAATTTCCTGTTGTTCACTCGTTCACTGACCTTGTTAGAAGGGTGGTTGAACACAGATATCATGTCTGGGGACACGATCGCTTCCTCCACCAGCTTCAGCTGTAGAGATTTACTGATGGGTGGCGAAATGGGGGCCTGCAACAGTAAACAAAACCTCTGTTTTTCACATCACTTTTTGGACAAAATTTTAAATTTCAGAATAGTTTCCTATGTATTATAACAGCATTGAATATATTCTTAGAAATAGTTGCATACATGGAAATAATAAAGACACCTATTCTCACCAAATTTATCAACATGTCCTATTATCTGAAATTCTTATACAAGTTAAAACAAACGTGAAATCCCAACACTACTACTGGTCTGAGACCGACAATCTGAAATCCCTTGGTTAGTTAAACTACACAAATCAAAACATTACTGCTGGTTGGAACCTGACAAATCTGAAATACTTTGACAAGCTAAAACAATGTGTAATGAAGTAATAGTTTTACAATTTCCCCTGTTTTGTGATAACCAATCTTTATATAATTTTCTAGTATTACACACTTGTATATTTTCATTAACTTACATTTATTCTTGATCCAGCCTCCTTCAGATGCTTGTCAGAGTAGCGATTCACAGTAGCCGTTATGGTGACATATCCAGGCCGACCAGCAGGATTCAGGGTCTGAAAGTCTGTCAAAAAAGCAGCATATCAACACTGCAATCATGGGCAACAACGTTTTTTATCATAGAGAAGCATTACACATATTGTAGTATATAGTGGTAGAATATATTTCTTATGAGAGCTCAAACCTAAGATTTTTTCTATCATCAAAATCGAAACTCTACATGTAAAACAAATATTTAAGAAATCACAAAACTTTGACAAGAAAACACTTCCATTTTATATAGATATATAGATAAACCTGTGACTTTGTCTTTCGTTTTCCATTTTTATTCAATCTACAATACATTCTGTCTTCTCCAATACAGTGCTGTGATATGCTAAAATGTTTCATCCATTTTTTTTTAATATACAATGTATACATATAACATTAAGCCTACAAAATCTTTTGGGTAATCAAGTAATTTCTTCCACAATGTCCTACTTTTAACAGTGGTGACTCCCTCGCTGGACGTGGCCACTTCACTCATCAGACCACTTTCCAAGGCTAATGAGCCTAAAGAATGGTCAGTGTGTGTCCACTCAAACTCCAGGGAGGAGATATTGTCAAACTTGTTGCCTGCCGAGTCAGTCACTGTCACCAATATGTCTAAATCTCTACTACAGTGAACAGGAACCTACAATAGATACATAACAACTTTAATAATCACAATCCTCAAAATCAGCACTTATATGCAGCCTGTCATCTAAAAACAAACAAGGCATCACATGTGATACAAATCCCCTCGCATTCACACATTGTGACATATGTAAGGGGAAATGTAGTCGCTAGAGCTAAAAAAAAGTATGTGACCTTGACCTTCAATGTAGAAACCTGAAACGAGAACATGTTCAAGGCATTGCCATACCAAACACTCGTAAGAAGTTTCATGAAATGCCTTGAGAAATGAAGTCGATAGAGCGATGACAATTTCTAAAAACCTGAAACACAAATCTGTTCAAGATATTGTTATACTTAACACTGGTATCAAGTTTCATAAAATTCTGTTGAGTAATGAAGTCAGTAGAGCAATGACAAAGTTTTTCTAACAAGAGGCCCAGAGGGCCTGTATCGCTCACCTGAATATGTTTAAAACAATTGGTATGAAGTAAAGATATAGCACTCCATGGTAGGTGCTGTAAGTACATAGAAATTTCAGAAAAATCCATCCAGTACTTTAGATATAACAAAACTTCAAAAAATCCCTTAATCCCTATGGTAGAAGAAGGATTTTAAAGGTTTTACCTCTATTTCCCCTATAGGGCCCAGCCCCTCAGTTCCAAGGGGGGGGGCACACCCACCGTTTATACAAAATTGGTTCCCTTTTACCCAAGGATGCTTCACACCAAATATGGACCAAATCTTTTCATTCCTACAGAAGAAGAACGATTTTAAAGAATAATTTGCTATGTTTCCACTATTGGGCCCCGCCCCTCAGGCCCCAGGGGGGTCAGACCCATGGTTTATACAAAATTGGTACCCCTTCACCCAAGGATGCTTCAGACTAAATATGGAATAAATCCTGTCATTCCTACAGAAGAAGAAGGATTTTAAAGAATTTGCTATATTTCCCATATTGGGCCCCGCCTCTCAGCCCTCAAGGGGACCAGACCCACCGTTTATACAAAATTGTTTTCCCAAAACCCAAGGATGCTCAACACCAAATATGGACCAAATCCTGTCATTCCTACAGAAGTAGAAAGATTTTAAAGAACAATTTGCTATGTTCCCCTATTGGGCCCCGCCCCTCAGGCCCTTGGGGGGGCCAAACCCACGGTTTATACAAAACTGAGTCCCCTTGGCCCAAGGATGCTCCAGACTAAATTAGGATAAAAACCCTTAATCCCTACTGTAGGAGAAGGATTTTGAAGGTTTTACCTATTTCCCCTATTCGGCCCCGCCCATCTGCCCCAAGGGGCGCCACACCCACCATTTATACAAAATTGAGTCCCCTTGGCCTAAGGATGCTCCAGACCAAATTTAGTCAAAATCAACTTGGCCGTTCAGGACTAGTAGCGTTTTAAAGGAAAAGTTGATGGACGACGGACGCTGCGGTATGGCATAAGCTCATCATGGTCCTTCAGACCAGGTGAGCTTAAAATAGTAACAGTGAACTTGACCTTCATTGTAGAAACCTGAAACACGAACCTGTTCAAGGCATTGCCATACAAAACACTTGTATGATGTTTCATGAAATTCCTTTGAGGAATTAAGTCGCTAGAGTGATAACAAAGAGTGTTACGAACTTTCAGGCGGAATCCTATTTCTCTCACCCTTCACAGGTGTATCTCCCGTTTTAGCCGGGATAGATCAGTTTGTCACCACCTAGGGGGAGATAGCCTCGTGCCGATTAGCACGTGTTCTATTGCGACGTCAATAAAATGGGTCACCGGTAATTGTGACGTCAACAATAGTGAATGACGAAATTCATACCCCAAATGTGTTTTTGTTTACACTACTGTCGGTGGAGTTGTGACTGAAATAATAGGATGGGAGAAAAACAATCATCCCCTACGTTGAGGGTGTGACAGAGAAATCTCCAACCCTTGGGGTGATTTTTTTGGTTGTCTAACCCGAGGCTCTACAGCCGAAAAACATAACACCCTCGGGTTGGAGATTTCTCCATCACACCCTAAAGGTAGGGGAAGATTCTATTAATCCCCTCGAACATATGTTGCGAGGGAGTCTATTTTTTATTTTTATTTTTTCCTACTGTCCATAGTTTTACAAGTTTTACTAAGCCAAGGTATGTTCCAAAGTAAGTAAAGGTGCAAAGTTTTACGGTTCCAAGGTTAAACAAATCACAAAAGGAGAGAAGCATAACTGAATTTGTAACTCCAAAACTATTGTCACTATTGTTGATTGCTTTGCTTTACCATAAGACGGCTTCTGTTTACCAATAGATATTCTTGTGAAACACTGAAAATGAATGCAAACATTCCTCGACACTTATTCAACATTGGTTCTTTACCCCTACGTTCTGTTCCCAGGTAAGAAAAGGTGCAAAGTTTTACTGTTCCAGAGTAAGCAGAGGTAAGTAAAGGTGCAATGTGCTTCAGGGTAAGTATATCAAAGGGAAAGGTGCCAGGTTTGCCAGTTTGTGTGTGGGGGGGGGGGGGGGGGGGGGGTCAGATTAGGCAGGGCTTGGTGGAAGGTCCCTACAACAGACTTACTGATTGTGTTGGGTCCCGTATGACTGGACATGGTGGAAGGTCTTTGTCTGGCATCTTCACCAGAGGTGTCAGGTGTAGTTCTACAGGGGCTGCACAGTTGTATCTGGTCAGTTATAACAGGTTACAATCAGTATTGAAAGGTCAAACAGATTTTAAAACTTGATATCCTACAATGCAATTCCATAACAATGATCTGTTTTTTTTTACTATTTTGGAAACAGATCTTATTTCTTATTTTCCCTTATCCTCACTATAAATAAAGACCCAATGACCCATATATTATGGGGAAATGTGCCTCCTTGTCTCAGTTTCGCTAAACATATTTAGAATAGTCATTACAATCGACAGAGTATAATTATTTTAATTGGTACATGTTTAAGTATATTCACACAAACATACATGATAGAGACTTCTTCTGTTGCCGGGTATTTATTCTTGGCAGTTTTTCCATTTCCAACCCTGAGCATCAATCTCTGGAAGTGTCAAAAACATAGTTCAGATATTAGATAAAATGTCAACAAAACAACAAGATATCTCAAATACATACAATATGAGCAGTTAAAAACTGTAAATATTGATTAATTCAACATATTATATATCACATTTGAAAATTCAAATTTTTATATAAATTTCATTTAGCATCATTACAAGAAAATGCACAGTGAACAACATTAACCAAGCAGGGATCAGTTTTGGGTCAGAAAAATAATGGGGCAATTTATGCTTAATTCAAGGATCTCTGCCCAGGACTATTGCCAGGGGTGCATGGAGTTCAGATTTAAATCAAAATACAGATACTGTAAACAATACTATCACAGATTTTTTACCTGTCTTCCAATATCTTTACATGTTACTAAGAAGTTGTGGAATCCTCCTGAAAAAATGACAGAATGTCATTATATTTGAAGAAATAGAAAACTTTATCATACCAGATGTTTTGTCAAATATCATGTCAATCAACTCTAATAATTGAAAACTTAATATGAAAGGCCTGTCAAACATCATGATCATTTAAGGAATGATTTTTATTTTTTCAACATTTATGAGGTCATAACAACAATGGGTTTATGGACATATTGAATGAATCGCGTTAGCGATTCATGTAAAATATGTCCAAAAACCCATTGTTGTTATGACCTCATAAATGTTGAAAAAATAAATATCATTCCTTATATTTACATTGACGAATCCTTTCAGTGGATCGATATAACAACGAATAAAACAAATAAACAGGGTTTGTTCCTGCTTATACACGGGTGCAACGCAGTGGCGAGAACAGTGTTTTTTCGCGGGGAAATGTGACACTATCGTGAGAGATCTTAGCAACCGTCAACAACAATAACACAACAAAATGTAGTTCCATATTCAATGTTTATTTGTAGCACAGGACACGTGAATACGTGGATATTTCACAAAGCACAGTTCAATAATATTTTAAGATGTAAGAATTAAGCATCTAGTTCGGTCGTTCCGAGTGAGTAGTTTTTGTAGTGTATTACTACGCAGTGTGATCAGGTTACTATCAGTTCCCACGTGCTGAGATTCTATGAACACCTGTGTTATGCATTTATGAATGTAATTTTTGTCAATGGGTCTAAGCATACAGAATGTAAATATACTAACATACTTAGCAGACTAACTGATGCAAAATGATGTACACATAATTACAGAAAAGAAAATACTCTCATTTATTAAATGCTATAGGCAAAAGTTGTAATAAAACAGACTGTCTAATACTTTCTACTGTTACCAAATGTCCCCAACTGATACTTATTACTGTTACCAAATGTCCCCAACTGATATTTACTACTGTTACCAAATGTCCCTAACTGATACTTACTACTGTTACCAAATGTCCCCAACTGATACTTACTACTGTTATCAAATAATTACTACTGTTACCAAATGTCCCCCAACTGATATTTACTACTGTTACCAAATGTCCCCAACTGATACTTACTACTGTTACCAAATGTCCCTAACTTATACTTACTAATGTTATCAAATAATTACTACTGTTACCAAATGTCCCTAACTAATACTTACTACTGTTACCAAATGTCCCCAACTGATACTTACTACTGTTACCAAATGTCCCCAACTGATACTTACTACTGTTACCAAATGTCCCTAACTGATACTGGTTGACAATGCTAGGATTTTCAGGACTCACTGTAAAGTGAAAACACAAATAAGTTACATTATATGATAAATAGCAAGAACGTTTTTTTTGTAGATTTTCAATAAGATGTAAATCAAATTAGATTGGATGATCATATGTTGCAATATAGTTTTAATGATGTGAAAGGAAAATAGAAACATTTCAATATTTTTAATGCATGTAAGAAAATCCTAAACACCTATTTCCTACTAATTTTCTAGCACCGACGTGAATTCCATCCCTGTTCGTGAGCTTTATGAACCATGATCTAGGGCAGATTGAACATAATGATTATTTGAGGAGTCTGTGACCCTGGGTTGTGTGATACTTACAGTTCTGGAAGTACTTTGAGGAGTCTATGACCCAGGGCTGGGGACCGCCCCTGAATACCACCTCCTTCAGAGAACCCACCGCCACTACTGCCTCCTTCTCAGGATCCACAGCCTATATAGATATATATCAAGTTGAAAGTGACTGGCACATAAGTCAGGATGATCAAAATTCTGATGTAGCACACATATGTTCATCTATTCATAAGCATTTCTGCTATTTTAGTGCTGGGATATTTAGATATTTGTAAAAAGAACGTCTACTTCAATGAATGTGTTTTAAAATTAATATTTCCAGACCTACCTGAAGTGGATCATAGGCAGCAATTGTGACTGTGGATTCCAGCTGTATGTTGCCCACTATATAGGAGGCCTTCACCTCTGTGTGACCTTGAATTACAGCATTGACCTTCACAAAACGACATCCATTCTCTGGCAAGGAATTATTACCTGGAAAACGAAAACAGTTTTAATTGCGTAATTGAAATATACTGTTGTGCATATACATCAATGGATTTGAATGAATGAAACTTAAATATTCCAATATTCTCTGAATAGAAGATTGACCTTGACCTTTAAGATAATGCCCTCAAAAGTCATCCTATACATACCATCATGAAAGGATTACAGGAAACCTGTTATATACAGCTCCATCAGATGACATAACATTAAAGTAACATTTGTTTTATATTTACTTTAACTGAAACAAGAGTAATGCGGGGCGGAACAATATACGCCTGTCGAATGCCATAGTGTTATATACTCTCTTACATTGAAATAAGATCTCTCTGCATCATTCTAATAGTGGTTAGCTTACATGCTATAAAAATGTAGGAGAAAATCTTCGGATAAAAAAATCAAATACTGAAATGAACAAAGGGCAATAACTTTTGCAAAAATCGTTGAATCAAAATTCTTTTCAAGGAAACACAACAACATATCATGATTATTTAGCCTACTAAGTTTCTAAGATCCGTTGAAAAATGTAGGAGGAGATTGCCGGACAAAAATCAAATACTGAAATGAACAAAAGGCAATAACTTTTGGAAAAACTGTCGAATCAGAATTCTTTTAAGGGAGACATAACTTCATATCATGATTATAATGTATACCAAGTTTCAAAGAGATCGGTCGAAAAATGTAGGAAGAGATTTCTGGACAAACAAGAATTCACATCGGCCGGCTGGCCGGACAACGCCATACCATAATACTCCCGTCAAATTTGACGGGCGTATAAAAACAGAGAGGTCCTTGGTAAAGTATAGCAGAGCCCAGATAATAGCAGAATATTTCACAGGAAACTTTGTAAATGGACCTTGATATAACAGGGTCAAGATCCTAGACTTTGAATCAGGTGACCTTATAGAATAAAGATAATAGAAAATGATTATCTTCATTTGTCTTTTTTTCTTTCTTTTTTTTTTACAAATTTCATGCTCATTACCTTCTAGATACTGGAACACAGTTTGGTCTGTAAATGTTACATTTAGTCTCATCATTCTGCAGTCGTTGAATTCCCGAGGAGTGCCTGGAAAGAAGACTTCGGTGAGTAACAACATAGTGATAGTCTTCCAGTCGACAATACAAATAGTCATCAGTATTAACCATACAACACGGGGTTAGTTCTGATATAAACAATAACTAGGTAGCATTTTCACTCTTCATCAAAACTCTTGTGATAACCTTTTACAACTTACCTTCAAACAGTGCAAACACTGCAAGGGGGATCTCCAGATCTGTCCCCACAGCAGCCTCAACTCTCTTGGGGCGGAACTGCATGTCAGACGGTGGCAATACCCAGACCTTAGAAAATGTTGAACCCAATGTGTTGTTTTGAGGCACAGATAACTCAAAATCAGAACCTGTCTCCTCTAAAACTAAGTTCTTCTACATCAAAGATAAATATTTGCATATATTACGGTATAGATGATGTAGCCCCTAAGGGTTCTTTTAAGATAACAAGGAAAACTTCTGATCTAACCTAAGGGTCATAATTTGGTGTTCAAAGGAAGGCTCTTATACTGAATATTATACAAAGGCTGAACTTCAACACTGTGTCCTTTATAAGCTAACAGCCATCTGTTTGGAATCGCAAACTTCATCATGGAAATATTTCGTGAGATTGATTTCCACATTATTTCACAAAGAAAGAAGATTACAAATTTATATATTTATATAACAAGACACATACAGAGGTCACTGGTTATCATGGTAATTATAATCCTCATGAATATGCTGTAGGAAGAACATCTTGGAAAAATAAATATTCTGACATGAAATTTCATATTTTCTCTCATTTCCCTTTGTGTAAGATAAAGCTGTCCAGGTTAAGAAAGGGGTGTAGGAAATGTCTATCTTACACCCTATTTCAAACCCCTTGGGTGGAATTTTCCTATCCTACAACCCTGGGCATGAAAGAGTCTTATATGTAGTAGATTTTTTAAGTTGGAAAACAAATTACTGTAAATATGAACCAGAATGTCTAAAATGTATTCCACAAGATTTGGGGGGTTTGTTTAGAAGTATTCAAATCTTTGTTCCTGACAGGTAACCAGTAGGGTTAGTGCCGGGATGACTTGTGCTTGTGGGCTTCCCTTATACTGTACAGGTGTGTTGTATACTTACTGAGGACAAACCCCAGTGGGCCTGGTTCCTGGTGTCAGCAGCCGTAACATTGGTACCTCCTGTCTGGCCAGTAGTTATCTCTCCATGCATGTTAACAGTGCTAATCTGTGGCTGTGATGACTTCCATATGTACTCCCCACTTCCTCCTGTTGCCTGGAATCAGATAATGAAACTTGCCAGTTTTGTTAAGAACTTTTGGTAATAATTTGTCATATATAAGTATCAAATGAAAGATAAAATACATATGGTGACAGTTGACAGGCGTATTTGGTACAGATGTGAACTGAAACAGAAACTTACCTGTAGTTGGTACATGTGTGACTTAACTTACCTTATTTGGTACAGATGTGAACTGAAACAGAAACTTACCTGTAGTTGGCACATGTGTGACAAAAACTTACCTGTAGTTGCTACAGGTGACAGAAACTTACCTGTAGTTGGGACAGGTGACAGAAACTTACCTGTAGTTGGGACAGGTGACAGAAACTTACCTGTAGTTGGTACATGTGTGACAGAAACTTACCTGTAGTTGGTACAGGTGTGACTTAACTTACCTTATTTGGTACCGATGTGAACTGAAACAGAAACTTACCTGTAGTTGGTACATGTGTGACAAAAACTTACCTGTAGTTGGTACAGGTGACAGAAACTTACCTGTAGTTGGTACAGGTGACAGAAACTTACCTGTAGTTGGTACAGGTGACAGAAACTTACCTGTAGTTGGTACATGTGTGACAGAAACTTACCTGTAGTTGGTACAGGTGTGACTTAACTTACCTTATTTGGTACCGATGTGAACTGAAACAGAAACTTACCTGTAGTTGGTACATGTGTGACAAAAACTTACCTGTAGTTGGTACAGGTGACAGAAACTTACCTGTAGTTGGTACAGGTGACAGAAACTTACCTGTAGTTGGTACAGGTGACAGAAACTTACCTGTAGTTGGTACATGTGTGACAAAAACTTACCTGTAGTTGGTACAGGTGACAGAAACTTACCTGTAGTTGGTACAGGTGACAGAAACTTACCTGTAGTTGGTACAGGTGACAGAAACTTACCTGTAGTTGGTACATGTGTGACAAAAACTTACCTGTAGTTGGTACAGGTGACAGAAACTTACCTGTAGTTGGTACATGTGTGACAGAAACTTACCTGTAGTTGGTACAGGTGACAAAAACTTACCTCTAGTTGGTACATGTGTGACAGAAACTTACCTGTAGTTGTTACAGGTGTGACTTAAACTTACCTCTAGTTGGTACAGGTGTGACAGAAACTTACCTGTAGTTGGTACAGGGGACAAAAACTTACCTCTAGGTGGTACATGTGTGACAGAAACTTCCCTGTAGTTGGTACAGGTGTGACAGAAACTTACCTGTAGTTGGTACATGTGTGACAGAAACTTACCTGTAGTTGTTACAGGTGTGACAGAAACTTACCTGTAGTTGGTACAGGTGTGACTTAAACTTACCTCTAGTTGGTACAGGTGTGACAGAACCTTACCTGTAGTTGTTAGAGGTGTGACAGAAACTTACCTGTAGTTGTTACAGGTGTGACAGAAACTTACCTCTAGTTGGTACTGGTGACTAATTGGCACTTGTGGGTCCCAAGGGAAGAAGAGCTCAGCAGGTTTCACCAGTATGGGGTCATATATCTCGACTACCTGCATCTGTTTGACGGGTGGAGTGATAGGATACTCTGACCCATCCTGAAGTGAACAATAAAATAATGTCAACATCAGAATTTAGAAAACTTTTCATCATAAGGAAAGTCTCCTGAAACTGACAATTTTACCAACTACCTAGACATATTTTACTTATGATAAATATACCAACAGCAAACTAAAGATGCAACAATGACAAAATCATTTTTGTTACCAATCTCATCTCATACATACAGAATCTCATTAACTTAAATCACATAATTTTATTTGTCTGTGTGTGGTTCTTTTTTTTTAACAATTTATCAAGAATTCCGATCAATAACACACAAAACATAAATTACTTTCAGAATATTTTACAGATTTATATGATAGGAATGGATACCTAACGATAAATTCTAGTCAGCAAAATTTGAAATGTTATGTAAAAATGTCACTTTTAACTTACTTCATAAAGTATATATTTATATTTGAAAATGTAACATTTTAGTTCACCACTACATCATTACCTCTCTCTCACTGCAACCTTAATCTAAATGCTGATATAAGTACATTAAATAGCAGCATCAGTGTATATAACTACCGGCAGCCTAATCATCACAGCCCCAGGCTAAAATATACCAGGGCAAGGCTCAAATAGACACTTTGACCAGTGTTAGCCGCACCAGTACAGAAAGTTGATAATGTCGCAATGATAACAGTGCTAATATTCCTACTAAAGCACACATACTTCATCATAATACATGTATATTATATGGAAGTTTGTGTGTCAGACATCTAGAGAGCCTATGATTCAAAATCAAGATAAGATATTGGATATCAAAAAGCATTTCATAAACTAATTTTTCTCTGCTCAGTCAAACTTTTTGCCCCGTGATCGTTAAAAAAAAATAGAGTCATCATTTTCTGTTGGGACTGGATCATATAACTGAACATTACGAAAGTCTACAAATGGCACCGCCAATTTTTATACATATATATGTAATATTTCACTACAAAGCAAATTTATGATAAAATGTGATATACACATTCTCTACAAAAATAAAATGCAAGCCATATTACATATATACCATCAAATGTGTATGCAGGTGACATGAGTATGGTTTTTGAATTCCTACTGCAGTGATCTTATATACCAGGCAAGCTAGTACATGTACTGTCCTAACTAGTCATAGACTTTAATAATAAAGTGACCGATGCTTTCCTCCGAGATGATTTTTAAAACAACGAAGAACACTTTTTTAACAATATAAAATTCATCAGTTTAAACATTTACAATAGTTCCAAATGTCTCTATGTAAACAAGAATGACACTTAAAAAATATTGCAGCAAAATCAGAGACCTATGCCAAAATCTGAGTTACCAATTTGAAAAGCTGAAGAAGTTGTGAAGACAGCCTAGCTTTATATATTATTTGTGAATGTTAAAATTCCTTCCGCAGAAGTCTTAGACTCAAAGTTGGATAATTATGTTATAACGTGCCATCTCATTCATCAACAAAGTAACACAGCAATCAGCCTTGTATTGATCACATGCTTACACTGTAATTCATGTCTACATATCATTCTCCAAGGCAACATGAAATTCACAGATTTTTACATGTTGTGCATGCATCTTTTTCAGAGTAAACACTACAGCATAACAAGAGGCCCATGGGCCTTAACGGTCACCTGATATATTTAAACAGAGAGTTAATTTTGTTTTTAACATGAACAGAAGTATTATTCAAAGTGACAAAAAACAATAAAACCACCTTATTCAATATCTAGCATACAGATTTCAGACTAAAAAGTATTTGAAACTAGCACCTCTGATTCTAAACAAGGAAAATGAAGAAATTTTAGCACACTGACTCCTTTGAGCCCCACCCTACAGCCCTTGGGGGTAGGGCTGGCTCAAAATTTTCAAAGTATCAAACTGTCAACTCAAGGTTATAATTCCAATCAAGTTATTAACATGTAATATTCAAAGTATCATTTGCCATTATAAACCATAATAAATT
>NW_018405900.1:946684-961539 GCF_002113885.1 Mizuhopecten yessoensis
ACCCTTTTTGGCCCCACCCATCAGCCCCTGGGGGTCAGTCAGGGCTCATATGTGCATACTATCAAACTGCTACCTAATACTGATAATGCTAACCCAAATTGAATTACTTCCAATGGAAATTAAACAAATGTTGGTCCAAAATGTGATTTCCCTATATAAACTATAGTAAAGTTTACCCCCTCACCAGGGGGAAACGTGAGACCCCAGGGTCAAGAAATTCACAATTTTGGTAAAGCACCTTAAGACCCTTCTATATATGAAGAGTATTTGATTCTACCATATGTGGGTCTTGAGAAGAAGATTTTTGAAATTTTAGTCAATTTGACCCTTTTTGGCCCCGCCCCTCAGGCCCCTGGGGGCTTGGGACTTAACCGGCCACAATTTTTGTTGACCTTTGTCCATGGAAGGTCCCTGCAAAATTTCATTGAAATAGGTTCAGGGGTTTTGGAGAAGAAGTCGAAAATGTAAATTGTTTATGGACGCACGACGGACGACGACGGACAAAAGGCGATCGCAATAGGTCACTTGAGACTTTGTCTCAGGTGACCTAAAAAAGGAAACGTTTCCAGTAAAAATCTAAAAATCTTAAGTTTACATATATCTCTTGAATTAAAATCAGCAGGTGCTTTAACTCATTTAATGCAGTAATGTTTCATCAACTAATGTCTAAATGAAGCAGCTGTGACACACTTGTTCAGTCCACAACAGGTGGGACGCAAGGTGGGGTACATGACAAGCTCAATGTATATATATGACAAGCCCGTGGGGTACATGACAAGCTTGCTGGATTACCTCGACATAGTAGACATAGTAGTGCGAGCCCTCTGTCATACGTCGTTTAACCTGATAAGGACGTATCAGTTGGTGTTGTACTGTTAATACTATTATCTAGCTGATGATCATTATATAATTTTTAATTATACAAGTGATATCAATACTCCAGTAAAATATACTTCTTTTAACAAAAAAAATTAAAAAAATCTTCTTTTTCAATCCAATTCTGATCACAATTTAACATCGAACATCTTGCAAAACATAGCTGATCAGTACAATTAATGGTAACCAATAGAAAATATAATACATTTGACAATGCCAGACAGCTTTCAAGTCTTTTTCATTAACTGCTTCAATTTCTTTGTCCACGTCATAGCAACCACGTAATAGAAAGAACATCATAGCAAACTGTGTCTATGTAGAACAGTAGAAACAGTAATGCAATGGCAAACCCATTGTCTTCATATCTAACATCCTTGCCTCTAGAAATTTAATCAAACAAAATGAAATACAGTTGTGACTTACTGTTCTGATGACACTGGTCAGGGCGCCATCTAGCATGGTTTTTCCGTTGTCCAAGGTCTTGACCAAGTGGTAGGTACCATTCTTAGTGGAGGACAGAACTTGGAAATATTCTGTTGGGAACGTAGCTTTGATGATAACATTCTGGAGTAAGAAATAGATAAAATGTGATGGTGCTTTAGATTGAAAACACTGCAGAACATCAAATATCAATTTAATCTCTTTTCTTTTATTCATTCTTTTGAATGTTTTTTTCCTGTATGACAAACTTCCCGATCAACAATTCAAAGCAGAAATATTTGTTTGTATTCTTAAAAGAAATATTTCTGTCATACAATAAGTTAAAACTGGAAGACACAAATGATGTTAAACAAGATATTTATTGTGACATATATATCACATACTTACATCAGAAGGCCTAGGGTAGACCATATGTATCAAGGACCTCTGTGAGGTTCTCTATAGGTTGACATTGTGACATGTACTTACATCTGAGGGGTAGACCTTGTGGCTGTTTTTATCATAGACCTCTATGAGAATCTCGTATTCCCGTCCAGTTTCTAAAACCCACTTGTTGTGAGGCAGAATAACAAAAGCTGAAAAAATACAAATGCGTTCTGTTTAATCATTTCTATCACATTTATCAATTTGATAGTCATAATGCTAGTTTGTTTGGGATTGTTCAATCCACAACCTTATACAACAATCATTTATACAGAGTTCTAAAGAATTCCTGAAATAGTTTCTGTGATTAACCAGTTTATATAGTAAATTTGACTCTACTTACCCAGACGACTTGGAGTAACAACATACATCATGGCAGATGGCCGCATCAAAACGTCCTGGCTCTTGATGTCTTATGGTGGTTAAGGTTTTCAAATATTTCAAACTTTTTGATTTTTTGAATAAAGTCTCTAGCAAATTCCAAATTCCAATCTAATTCAAATTTGATCTACAATAGTTCTCTATACTAATAGCTGCACGTCTAAAAACAGACAGTGAATAAAAACCAAACTTTGACAGTCTAGATAAATGTTAAACATTCAAAATTAACAAAAAAAACAAATCTTTATAGGACTGTTGTGAGTTCAGGGAATCGAAGGACAGGAAGGATACTTTTGTCCATTAGCACAATCTCTGTGGAGCCTAGCTCTGCGGCTGTACCGAATGATGTCTGGGCATTGAACTCGCAGATCATGTGGTTCTGGACTTCCAGATAAAACTGTTCTGATGGCATTGCAATCTCTGTCAAATATATAAACATACACATTATTACAGGCCATTGGCTAGGTGTCAGTTGCCAAATAAAGAGTATATTTCATTGTACATGTATAAAACATATCTGTTTCCTTAGTACACAAATACTTTAATTCCCTTGTTTCCATGGTACACCAATACTTTAATATCCTTGTTTCCATGGTACACAGATACTTTAATATCCTTGTTTCCATGGTACACCAATACTTTAATATCCTTGTTTCCATGGTACACCGATACTTTAATACCCTTGTTTCCCTCTATACGAAGAATGAAGTTGTTTTGTGAATTTTCGTTGTTGTAATTGTTTGAATGTTTTCCACTAAAATACAGCCAGTTAAGTTAGTTATTTATTTGGGGAAATGGAGAATCATATGTGCAAAAACATGTTTTTGTACTATTTTAACGCCCTTGCCCGGGCACTAAAACTGGTTGTCCCAGGCGTCGGGCACCAAATGGAGTTTTACACCCCATGTCAGACTGACTTACCAATGATTTAGACTGACTTACCAATGATTTAGACTGAATTACCAATGATTAAGACTGACTTACCAATGATTAAGACTGACTTACCGATGATTGAATTCTGTTTGATAAGCTCGACGGTGTATCTCACAGTGGAGTATTTGAGGACATAGGCTTCAGCTGGACTGACCATAAGGTTTGCAATGACCATAATCTTCACCACAGAAGGCACAACATTCTGGGGAAAAAAAGTCATAGAAACAAAATTCCAACAGGAATAAAAATAGTACATTGTCTTTCCATCATACTGTTAAAGTGATTAGGAACCAATCTTGTTGTAACTTAAAATTTAAAACACTTATCACAGCATTTCAATTCTTTTTGGAATCTTACAACCAAATTTCAGAATTTGTAAACATTGTGCAAAAGAGAAATAACTTACACAGATGCAAACTTAAAGCATACTTACCCCGGGCAAGTCAGTCAACAAACTACACTTGCCTGGATCTGACAACTGGTTATCTGGGGCATCCAACAAGTGGATTTTTACAACCCTGAACAAGGTATGGTTTGTTTAGTTCTGTTTGGTTACTGATTGTTCTGTATTTTGTAATTTATAAACACTACATACATCTATAAAATCCATAGCAATATATAACAAACCTTTTATGAAGGTAACACATGGAATTGACATTGTCATTACCCTAATCACAACAGCCCTTGTTGGCATGGTTACATGTAGACTTGACATCAGGTTTACCCTAGTCACAAAAGGTTACATGTAGACCTGACATTGTCATTACCCTAGTCACAACAGACCTTGCAGACTTTGTTTCAAAGACTTGACACCAGGTTTACCGTAGTCACTCATGGCTACATACATACTTGACATTGGCATTACCCTAGTCACAACAGACCTTGCAGACTTTGTTACATAGTCTTGACACCAGGTTTACCCTAGTCACACATGGTTCCATGTAGACCTGACATTGTCATCACCCTAGTCACAACAGACCTTGCAGACTTTGTTATATAGACTTGACATCAGGTTTACCCTAGTCACAAAAGGTTACATGTAGACCCGACATTGTCATTACCCTAGACACAACAGACCTTGCAGACTTTGTTATATAGACTTGACACCAGGTTTACCCTAGTCATAAAAGGTTACATGTAGACCTGACATTGTCATTACCCTAGACACAACAGACCTTGCAGACTTTGTTACAAAGACTTGACACCAGGTTTACCTTAGTCACACATGGTTACATACAGACTTGACATTGGCATTACCCTAGTCACAAAAGACTTTGCAGACTTTGTTACATAGACTTGACACCAGGTTTACCCTAGTCACACATGGTTACATACAGACTTGACATTGTCTTTACCCTAGTCAGACTTTGTTACATAGACTTGACACCAGGTTTACCCTAGTCACACATGGTTACATGTAGACCTGACATTTTCATCACCCTAGTCACAACAGACCTTGTAGGCTCGATCACGTATGACGGACTTGACATTGGCACTGCCTGTACGTATACCCTCCACCAAGATCATGTCTCCTTGCAGGCCCCGTCCCTCCAATCTGTCGATGTAGGCTGGTCGGGTGTAATGTGACTCTGAAAACTTAATGATTCTGAAACAGAGTAATACCACTAAATTAAATTTGCTTTATTTTTTTTATTTTTTTTATAGGAACCATTTTATTTATTTCCATTACAGTCAATAAAGAGTAAAATTTCAGCATATTTGCATATTGAATTTTTAGGATTAAATGACTCAGTGCAGAATACGATTCATAATTTTAACATATTGGTATTTATACCGGTATGTACAAATTTTACAATTTTTGAAATGTGATACCAATCCATAGAAAAACTGAATTGTTATTTTTTTGTTAATACACTGTTTTCACAATTGTTCATCAAACAGCATATTTGCTAGAATTTGAAATTAAGAAAAGATAAAACAATTGATACAGATTCATTGATCAACTGTGCTTGAATTAATATTTGTGTGATGTTTAAATCCTCGATCGCCTCTCCTCACATATTAACATGAAAATAACAATATCTACAATAAAAAATAAGTAAACGAAAGAAGCATGTCAGAGTTATCATTAAATGTTGCAAATACTTCAAATTGTCTACACAACTTTAAAGATTCCATCTGATTTATTAATGAGGGGTTCAGGAAAAAAGTTTGTTAACTGTGTTCATATATAACATATAAATTATGTATATAGATCATAACTCATTTGTCTGTATGAAATGAAATGAAAGATCAAATTCATTTGAGTTCAAGATAACCAGATCGATCAGTCATGAATTTTGAAAAATAGTCTGAGAAAAGGGTTTTCTTATCTTCCATGATCATCCCTAAGTATAACATGTTTAGAGACAATGATAGAACAAAATAACTGATTGTGTTATTGTCACTAAGGCCTTTTCTGTGCATGCTATGGATGTCCAGAATGTAGTGTGTGTTCCTATAGCTACCGGAGAATATTGCTGGCATCAATGACTGTATCCTGGTCAGCTGAGGTGTCAGACTCAAGGCTCCACTCAAATCGCAGGCCTGCCAGACTGGAGAAGACATTTCCTGTAAAGTGCAAAACAAACTTCATCACAAAAGGGTTTATTGCGAAAGCAAAATACTTGCAACCTTTAATTTTGGCCACAGAGAAAAACTAGATACATGGCATAAGTACACCACAAAAGGAGATTTTTGTTAAAATGTGTTTGTATAATTCCAATAGGGTGGATTCTATAAGCTTTTGGCAAGGGGAAAAAAAAGGATTTTTTTTTTATGTGTTAACGCTAACAACCCAGAAAAAAAAAGTTTTACAATTCTTATGTACATATGTACTGGTGTTGGGAATCGGATCAGATATTATAATCGATTATCGGAAGACTTGTCATGAACGATTAATCGATTATAATTGGAATATCAAAACTTTGGTAAATATATTGTGTAGTTTATAGACAAATATGAAACTACAGTATGCAGCTATCTTCACCTAATAACAAGAGTACATACTTCCGGCCTTAACATACATGCCATAACTTTCCAGTGCAAAATAGTGAGACTAGTGAAAAAAAAATTAGTGAGATTTTTGGGGGGGGAGTTTGCTAGAGTAAAACCGGTAAATGTTATGATAATTAGGAAAGGTAAGTCAGAGATACCTTATATTATATGAGTTTTTTCATCGGTTATATGAAGCAGGAAATCTTTGCAAGCCACTCCTTGAAATTGTCAATAAAAACTGTAGGGTGAGCACAAAAATGCAGATATCGTTGGTTCAAGGAAACACATTTTTTTTATATCATGGACTGGTCTATCAGGCCCACATGCAACTATATATATTTAGTACATCACATGATAATTTCTAGGATAGCTATTGGATAACTACCCTTGTTCTATTTGGCATCTGCCCTTGACGACGGGAACTATACCTGGAGACGGGCACTATACGTTTTTTTGGACCGCCGAGACTACAGGAAAAGTAGGGTGACGCTAAGAGTTGCGCCCCTTCTCCTAGGGAGCGCTGTACATATTCTACTTTCACTTCATTGTTGTCGTCTGCCAAAATGGCTTCGAGATTCGCGACCGGGAATGCCGATTGCTTCGCTGAGGCTCAGCAATGCATAAAGACGAACCAGGCGACACAATTTGCCGTCGCAGTCCTTAAAGACTTCCTACTGGAATGCCAATATACGCAACAAAAAAGGAGAGATCTACTCAAAAAGTTATTGCCATCAGACAAGGTTTGCGGCGGCATTTACAAGAACCAACATGTGGCAGAGATTTCGACATTCCGTTGTTTGTGCATCTTCTTTCAATTTTAGCAATTGTACTGTTACAATTAACAACAACTCATGAATCAAAACTTCAAATGTTACGTTCAAATTTCCAGCTGTTGTTAATTATTAAATATGTTATCAATGAAGTTCCTCATGTTTGTCTTTTTATTGTCAAATGACAGTCATGTGATGTACTAAATCTATTATGACACTTTCCCTCGGAAACAGCACTCTTATAGTGTTGTCTGCGGAGGTATAGTGCCACCCCAGACAACACTATAAGAGAACAGTTCCCTTGGGAAAGGGCCATAATAGAATAATATACATATAGTCAATCTGGGTAGATACAATTTTAGATCATATACCAGGTAGGTGTTCATGGGGAGGTCCTTTCAGGATATAGGTTTTATCAGGGTTACCTTGCCTGTTGTCAAGGCATGTTTGTATAGTCGTTAATAGTGTATGACCATGCTTTCTCACATTAATCTATATATTGTAATTCCGTTAAACATTGTCACCTTCTTCATCAAAGCCTCGGATGGTAAGCTCCTCTGGTGAGTCTTCGAGGTAGAGCAAGCGAGTAGTAGTCTGGATCTCAAACCGATGTAGAGATTCCACAATCACAATACACCTCAATACTTCACGAGTGACTGCAAAATATTTTCACAATTAATTTCATAGATTTGACATAGCAACAACATTAAAACTTAACATAAATCACATAATAAGGAAAGTGATTAATCATTATGCTAAAATAATCTCGGATAATATAATTATATCAGGAAATACATACTTTTTAAATTTGTTACAAATAAATGAAGTAAAAAATTGGTTTAGAAATTGTATCTCTAGCTATTAAAACAACAAATCTGCTGACTGAAAATTAATTATCAAACTAAACCAAACTTACAGCTGCATTTTTTTAATAATAATCTTATCAGTACTGGCTGAAAGAAACCGAATCTATACGGAACCTTGTATTTATACAGGTTGGGTATGTACACTCCCCGACTGTCTCAAATTTGCGAGCTCGTAGATTGTGTATCATGATTCATGAATGCACTTCACCTGTACTTTCACTGTAAATTTCCTACATGTTGGTTTATGTTTACAGGTTAAATTATATTAATGGCTTCTGATCATGATCTGTCAAACTTTCTGAGGCTTCAACCTTGTGAAAAATGTCAAACACAAGAGCTTTTCATCCATTAGTTGTTTCTTTTCTTAACAGTTTGTTTATTTTAAAAGTGAAAGGAGATTGCACTGAAGTGCATTTAAACATTTAAACAAAACAAACAAAAGGAATTTTGCAAATGTGAGACAATGTTGTTAAGTTGAGAGAATTCCTATTCATCTTTTTGTGAAACTTACAAATCATGATATGAAGTCAGACTGAGGGCGTCAAATTTGCAAGTGACAGGTGAGCATGGAACAGTTATAATTATCTACTGTAGTGAATTCTGTACAGTGTACACTTTATTATAAGAAATGAAGGTGAAACAATTTGTCATTTTTACAAAAAGATAGACATCAAAATCAATCAATTTGTTGTGTACAAATTAAATGTACTTTATTTTATGGGGTCATGATGAAAGAATTTTGGTTACTATCGTTAAAAAGAAATCAATGTATTTGTTTTTCACTTGATTTCCCAATCAATTAATAGATTTTTTATGTGATCAGTATCTACAGTCTGTTTATCCAAAATGAAGATTAAATCCCTTGTGCTTCCACCAGGAATCGAACCCTTGATCTCCAGGTTTCTAGTTGGATGCTCTACCACTAAGCTAAAGGGAAATTCCCTCTAGCTTCAAAGCTAGAAAGCGACCTTAATCGTATGCACAATTAAAATCTGCCACATATCCAACCTGTTTAGGCAAATGTAATTATCTACAGACCCCATTTAAATACCTTTGTTCTCTGCCAAAACAATGGAAGTTTTTCTGTGGGAAGATTTTGAGACAGCCGATATAACTGCTGAGAAGGCACACTCTCCGTCTGTACTGTTTACCAGTTGAACCGTTGCCACCTCCTGCTGTGTTGATCGCCTGTGTAAGATCAAATCAAAAGTATTATTTAACTTCGGTATGGTTAAAAACAATATAACATTAGCTCTAATGAGCTATTAAAACCGACACATAAAAGACATGCACAGTTACACATAAATATTTAGCAAAACAAAAGTAGAGGCAAGCTTTAGCTAAAAACATGTTGTAAAAACTGTATTGTGAGCCTATGTGTTTTGTCTGCATTTGTTGTATTTGCATTTTGGCCCATACCAGCTGTTTATTAGTGTCTGTGAGGGTGGAATCATGTAGGCGAAAAACCCTTCAACCAACCAACTAACCATGTTAGTGTAGTTGTTATTCTGAAGTGGTCTGGTAGGGCATTCCATATTTTAGGTGCTTCTGATCGAAATGAGTGTTTACCATACTTTAATTTGTAGTCCTTTTTGGTATATGTCTGCTGTGTTGTGATATCTGAATGTGTATGATTTTTCTGTGATGTTGATAAGGTGTAGGTATGTTGGCGTCTGTTTATTTGTGATTTTAAATACTTCTATTGCAAAATTTCTGAGTTGTCTGATGGTAATTTTGAACAGGCTATTAAATTTTCATATGTATTTTCGTGTTCATTGTAAATAAATTTTAAAGCCCTTTCTTGGATTTTTACCATTTTTTGTGTGTTTGTCTCGCCGCAAAAGTGCCATGTTAGCGGACAGAAATTAAAATTTGAGAGAATAAATGAACGGTATATTCATCTTCATAATTTTTCCTTCCTCCGTCGATACCGACGATTATGGAAGTCTGTCTTGTGCTGTAGTGCTTAATTATTATGTACAGCGAGATTTTTTTTCAAATCTTTGTTATTTGCTATAGGATAAAAACAGGTAGTGTCCTTGACCTGTTCTGGTGTCTGCCGGGATGAGATTGTTAGTGTGCATTGCTACTTGTTGGTGTTTTGTAGAGAATAATAATGCATGTTCTTGTTCTGTATGTGTTGTGTTGGCCATTGCAAGTTGTGTATGATATCTGAGACTGAGCTTGTGTTATAGTATTTGTTTAGGACATATCGTGCTGCTCTTCGTTGTACTTTTTTAATTGATTTATGTTATTTGTATAATGTGGGTCCCAAACTGAAGAGCAGTATTCAAGTTTGGGTCTTACAATGGCCTTGTACTACGCATGTTCTTTTATGTGCGGTGAATTAATTTTTAGGTTTCGTTTTAGAAAGCCTAGTGATTGATTTGCATTTGATGTGATGTTGTTAATGTGTTTGTCCCATTTTAAGTTGTTTTGAAGTGTGATGCCTAGATATTTGTTTGAAGTTACATATTCTAGTGTGTGGTCATGGAACGTGTATTGGTGTTTAATTTGTGTGCGTTTTGGTGATACAATGGTGAGTATGGTGCATTTGTCTGGGTGGAATTTCAGGAGGCAGTCCTCTTTCCATTTACTAGCTGCATCTAAATCTGCTTGTAGTTTTGTCGTTTCGTCTTTGTTGTTGAATGTTGGTTGTTTGGTATGTAGTATGCTGTACATTGTAAGGATCATTTATAAAAGCCGTGTTAAATACAAACACAGAGCTATATCAATGATATCGAGGTACAACCTTAAATCAGCTGCATAATATTTCTTTAGCAATTGAGGAAGCCAGGAAATTATCAGTTAGACTCGTAAACATACCATGTGTAACAACTGTCGTGCACGTGCAATTCCTCCTTGGTTATATTGATTTGTAGCGTGAAATTCGTAACTACAGTACTATGGTACGGCAGCAATATCTTGGGATCACTTAGGCGAGCACCTTGTGTGGAAGAAATAATAACAATAGCGACAAATAATGTCAAAATTACAATAACAAATTTGTTATATATTGCCGCCATTTTCGGCACATGGGCGCCGCCATTAACAGTAATATTCTCTAACAGAGAATAAAATCTATTGTTGTGGATATACAGAGATATTAAAGCAAATTTTATTTCATAAAGTTGTTTTTTATTAATCTATATGTTTTATAAACTTACTTTTACGGGCCAGTTAATGCCGTGATACCACTAAATGAAATATTCATTTTTGTTAAAGATTATGAGTCGGTTCCGCCATATTTATAAGTGGATGTTACTTTCTGAACTTCCTGGATTGAGTAAAAAAGTAAACAACGTACGACTTATGGTTTAAGCTCCAAGTATCGACATTTTGTCACGATGGCGGGGTTTGATCCGGACGATAAATATAGGTATTGTTTACAAATACTATACTAAACACTATTTGTTTGTCCACTGTTTTTATGACACACGTCGTGATTCACAAGTTCAACTTTCAACAGTAATTTGAAAGAAAATAAAAATTTTAATGTCTTTTATGCTCGGAAATGCCATAACTCCTGGATCCTCTTTAAGTTATGTGCTTATTTGTCGTGGCTGTATATTAATCACTTGCAAAAATTTGCGTCAACTTGGCCAACGGCCTTTGCATAGGATGCATTTAGATATAAGTTATAGGTAATAAGGTATCATATATAGTTGTCTGCAGTCTGACGGTCAAACTTCACGCTTCACACAATAATAATCAATTTATTGTTCAATGGAATAAATGTCTTATCATGGAAGAAAATCTAACAGACAACCATGTATATTTGCCATTTATTTGGGGTAGGACATGGTTTCATTTTATGAATGTTGTATATATATATATCAGTGTTGACTCAATAATCAATCATGTGCTGTATGTCATTAATCATGAAAATATCCGGAACATCTTGCAGATATTTTATTGGAGTAGTTATAAAAACAAAATATACTATGGCAGCACAGAGGTTATATCTTTTAGTTATAGATGTCTATTTAATGGGATATATATATGTGTGTTTCTTTTTAATGGAACACATATATATAGCATTAATTCCTGTAGGAACTCCATCTAAATCAGAAATTTACAACGATAGATATCGTTATAAATCTCTGATTTAGATGGAGTTCCTACAGAAATTACTTGAACCAAGTTGTGTAATTTTGACTGTGTAAGTACTATTAGTGCATTTCTATTTCAAATATCTTTTAATTTGTTATTCATAGTTTTGGAAACTATATATGCAGAGTATTGATCATGCATGATATCAACTATTATAGCCTTTCTCAAACCGGATATGTAGTGTACTATAATTACATGTCTTGTCAAGGATGCATGGGTCTAGTAAAGAATATCCATGCGCCATCAGTCTTGAGCAGAGTAATTATAATGGCCCTTCATTTATTTTTAAAAATATATATAAAGTTTGTCTGCCCGGTGCCCCAGGAGCATACCTTAATTTCATCTATACTTGCATGTCTTGTGAAGAAAGAGTGTCGCATACTGTACATGTACTCATACAAGTTTGTCAACTCTCTCTATTTTGGAGGAAGACTCCCGATTTTGACCTACTTTCAAGGTCACAGCTGTCAAATATGTCACACTCTTTCAACAAATTTTGATATGAAAATGACCTTGACCTACTTTCAAGGTCACAGCTGTGGTCGAATGTTTCAAAACGACTTCTTCTGAAGAACTAAAAGGTATAGAATCTTCATATTTGGCTGGTGGCTTCCTGGAATGAAGCCCAACAAAGTTTGAGAATGAAAATGACCTTGACCTTCTTTCAAGGTCACAGGTACGGTGTTAAATATGTCTAAAACATCAAACGACTTTTTCTGAATAATTGAAGGCATAAAATTATAATATTTGACTGGTGGCTTCCTGGGATAGAGCTCACCAAAGTTTGCGAATGAAAATGACCTCAACCTACCTTAAAGGTCACAGAGGTCAACAACATTTTAAAGGATTTGTTCTTAAGAACCAAAATGAATGGATTCATAAGATTTGACTGGTATCTTTTTGGGATAGAGCTAACAAAGTATGAGAAGGAAAATGACATTGACCTACTTACAATTGCACAGGTCACAGAGGAAAAAATGTCAAGTTACTTCTGAAGAAAAACCAAAAACCAAAAAATCTTATAATAATATTTGGCTGGTAGTTTCAACAGATGGAGCCAACAAAGTTTGTGAGGGAAATATTTGTAGTGCAATGTTATATTTAATTAGAATATTTTGCTTTGACTGCTTACATATTCAGGTGAGTGATACAGGCCCTCTTGGCCTCTTGTTAAATTTAAATCTACCACCTTTATATATACAAACATGAGCTTGTGAGTTTTGTAGGATTTTTTCAAGCAAGTCCTGAACATCCTTTTCAAAATGTTGATTAGTCCCATTTACAAAGAGATATGTTGAGTATTCAAAACGTTAATGAAGTTGATACTAATGTAATGGGAACTATGATTACATATATATATTCATTGATATCACATTTATTTTACAGCTAAGCTTTTCTTTTCTTTTTTCAGTTGGTATTTTGGTCCACTAAATCGCGAGGAAGCCAACGAGATTTTACAGCCAACTCAATCAGGAGGAGAGTTCCTAGTTCGAGATAGCCAATCTATAAAAGGCGACTTTGTGCTATGTGTAAAGTAAGTTAGGATATTATTATATTATTATCTGTAATTTGGGATTTTATAAAAATCATGAACAGATTAATTAGATGGCCTTGAAATGTGGGGATATTTGTTTCACTGACCCCTTGAAAAGTTCATTACTGTAATTTTTAGTTTTCAAAAGTTCTTTCGTATATAAATGAATTTATAAATAATATTGACATGCTGCACCAGAACCTTTCCTTTGATGCTGTGTCCTTCTTTTATATTGTTCCAGGAGAATGTGCACCTTGTATATGCCCTTTTCAAATGAAAAACTTCCTAAAGTTGGTTTTCTTTTTATAAATAAAAAAATAGTCTGAAAGTAAATATATAACAGTCACACTCTGAAAATCTGTCTTCACAACCCGAGTGACCCTAATAGTTCATGCTCAGGTTAATTATCTTATGGATACATAATTGCAAAATGCTTGACAGATTTGCACAACTTTGTGAGATTTATAATTAGCTTCTATATCTGTGGTCTCTGATCTGCTTATCATGATCAGTTCCACATATATATATATATATATAACATCCAGAATCCCTTCACTATGATTTACTGATCTTGTTTGTTACTTTATAAAAAGGTGTCTATTGATACAGCATTTTAAGAATTTTGGAAGCTTGAGGGTGCTGCTTTTTAGGTCCAATACAGGGAGATGTTTTGTATTACAATCTATCTTCATTGATGAATTTTGATGAATAAATACATTACTAGGAATGAAGTATTTCATTTTTATATGACCGTCAAATTTGACAGTAGTATTATGGTATGGCGTTGTCCGTCCGTCCGTCCGTCCGTCCATCCGTCCGGCGTAAACTTACTTTGTCTGGCAATCACCTCCTACATTTTTCGACCGATCTCTTTGAAACTTGGTATACATGATAATCATGATATGAAGTTGGGTCTCCCTTAAAAGAATTTTGATTCAACACTTTTTCCAAAAGTTATTGCCCTTTGTTCATTTCAGTATTTGATTTTATGTCTGAAGATTTTCTCCTACATTTTTAACTCACCTGCCCGAAGGGCAAGTGAGCTTATGTCATGGTGCGGCGTCCGTCCGTCCATCCTCGTCTGTCAACTTTTCCTTTAAACAACTTCTTCTGAAGAACGGACAGGCCTAGAGTCATGATATTTGGCTGAAAGCTTCATTGATAGGAGCCCTGCAAAGTTTGAGAACGAAAATGACCTTGACCTGTTTTCAAGGTCACAGGGGTCAAATATGTCAAAAATTTCAAACAACTTCTTCTGAAGAACTGAAAGGTATAGAATCTTTATATTTGGCTGATGGCTTCCTGGGATAGAGCCCAACAAAGTTTGAGAATGAAAATGACCTTGACCCACTTTCAAGGTCACAGGGGTCAAATGTGTCAAACACTTCAAACGACTTCTTCTGAAAAACTGAAAGGTATAGAATCTTCATATTTGGCTGATGGCTTTCTGGGATAGAGCCCAACAAAGTTTGAGAATGAAAATGACCTTGACCCACTTTCAAGGTCACAGGGGTCAAATGT
>NW_018405900.1:961675-968597 GCF_002113885.1 Mizuhopecten yessoensis
AGGTCACAGAGGTCAACAACATTTTAATGGATTTGTTCTTGAGAACTAAAAGGAATGGATTCATAAGATTTGGCTGGTAGCTTTTTGGAATAGAGCTAACCAATTTGAGAAGGAAAATGACATTGACCTTATGTCAAGCAACTTCTGAAGAAGAATCAAAAAGCATAGAATCTTTAAATAATATTTTGCTGGTAGTTTCAACAGATGGAGCCAACAAAGTTTGCGAGGGAAATATTTTTAGTGCAATATAATATTTAATGAGAATATTTTGCTATGACTGCTTAAATATTCAGGTGAGCTATACAGGCCCTCTTGGGCCTCTTGTTTATAGCATATCAGCTAATATAACCACTCTTAGAATGATGCAGATCTTATTTCAATGTAAGAAAGTATATAACACTATATGGCTTTCGACGGGCAAATTTTGGGGTACTCTTGTTGAAATATCAGTTGCAATAGCACCAGTTTGTTATACAGTGACCATGATTCTGTCAGAGGTGCCTATATACTAAAACATGTAGCTTTATGTACCATATATATCCATATAGTTAGGCCCCTTTTCTTCAATCTTTAATCCCATATCTTTTGTTTTCTTGGAGGAAACAATAGCCTGTGGTATCAAAGTTCAATGTACATATTTTATAGAATGTTATGGTAGCCCTTTATTTGGCTTGTCAGTTGATCTACAGCAATGTAAATGTATCAGATCACTACTTGTTAGTGGTTTGTTGTTTTGCCCTCTAGCTGTGACCCTTATACCCAGGTTGATAACCTGTCCAGGGTTTCATTTATAGGCATGCACAGTAGCCAGTGAAAATACCCACCTACCACAGTTATTTCACCAGCTTTCTTTCATACAAAATTAGAAGAACGGTAAATGAGGTATTGTTAAATATATAAATGCATTTAACTGCCTATTGTGTGTTGGATATACAACACAACTTGTTGAAATCTTATTGAAGCTTGTCTGTCTACACCATAGCCTATATAGCTACATGCATATGTATATATATATATATATGTATATATATATATAGAGTACATGTTTCTATTTTAGTATACAACCCTGGTAACTAGGAATGTGTCCCAGGATCTGACCTCATCTGTAGCATAATGCTTGAGTATAAGTTTTTAGCCCACCATTAAATACCCCTGGCCCTAATTAATGATCATGAGGATTCATCCCTCATTGACAGCACAATGTTGTATATATGCTATTGTATTTTATACATGTACATGTATATATGTTGCCAAATGATGATATGTAGCAGGATTCCTATGTAAAATGTGTGCTGTATTGAAGGTGATGAACATTGGTCAGTGATGTGTTGGTGTTTATCACCTTTAAAATTCTAAACAAGGTTTTTAATGAAAAGGAAAGATGTACTTTGGTGAGTGATAAACAAGCATTCCTGAGATAAAAACAACTCTGTTGAGTTACAGAGCACTTTTGTTATCTAATGTTAGCACTGGTATCAAGCTGAACACATGATAGTGTTATCTGTTAACTGCTGGAAGATGTTGGAGGTAACTTCCTGTACTACACACCAGTGTACATGTATCAATGTTTACTGGTACAAGAGTGTACGATACACACCAGTGTACATTCTTCAATGTTTACTGGTACAAGAGTGTACGATACACACCAGTGTACACGTATCCATGTTTACTGGTACAAGAGTGTATGATACACACCAGTGTACATGTATCAATGTTTACTAGGACAAGAGTGTACTATACACACACCAGTGTACATGTATCAATGTTTACTGATACAAGAGTACGATACACACCAGTGTACATTCTTCAATGTTTACTAGGACAAGAGTGTACTATACACACCAGTATACATGTATCAATGTTTACTGGTACAAGAGTGTACCTTACACACACCAGTGTACATGTATCAATGTTTACTGGTACAAGAGTGTATGATACACACCAGTGTACATGTATCAATGTTTACTAGGAGAAGAGTGTACTATACACACCAGTATACATGTATCAATGTTTACTGGTACAAGAGTGTACTATACACACACCAGTGTACATGTATCAATGTTTACTGGTACAAGATCTAGAGTGTCTTGTTTCTTTAAACCCTGAATATTGGGATAGCCCTTTACTAGTGGATGCAAAGAACCTTGTTGATTTTGGGCATATAATAGCTCACCAGAGGTCAAGGTCACCTTATAATTAGAAGAGGGAGACTCAAGGGCAGGACAAAAAGATACATATAGTTTGGTTATATTGCTTTAAGCCACTTCTCTTTGAAAACTATGATATGGATATAACTATATATAAAGTAGAACCCCTCTAACTCAAACTTGTGGGGTCCAGATCAGTTGTTTAAGGAATACAGGGTTCTGTACGAATCTGATGTTAGTACGAACTCATAATGTATTGTAATGTATCAATCAGGTGGGACAGTAAAACAGCTCAGCACTGCAAATGTTTTTGCATGTGTTTCTTCGTTCCTCCCAAATGGAGGTGAACAGACAATAAATTACCTGGCTGCAGTACTAGTTTAGTGGAGTACACTCTAAAAAGTAATTATGAAACAAATAAAAATTCATGAGAAACAACTTTATATTTTACGTTTTTAAGGAATAATTTGCCGGAGAAATACTAGTGGTCATTCCATCAATTCCGACAATTTTTCAGACGTTCATGCTGATGAAGATAACAGAAACTCCAGCTAAAATGTACAATAAGGATACAGTGTTCTCCACGGCAATTGTTTTGATGCGCTTCTAACCCTTAACTTTGAGAAAGAAAACTAAACAAGAGTAATAGTTGATGTACTTAATTCTAAATAAATAGCATTACTTAATAATCTTGACATTGCATTATTATTGCACATTTCCTTGCCGTTTACTTTTTCTTTCACATTTTTTTTTATACTTTTATCTTCAAAAAAGTACTCTGACTCAAGAAAATGGATAATTTTAGCAAATACTTAAGCCTTTTTTCCCCAAGAATATCATCTTAGAAATAAATGATTATGTGTCTGAGAATAAATAAATTATGATAACATTCAAACCAAATGTTTTATTTTGACACATTATTAATTAATTTTGAAATCAATGATTTATTTTTAAAATTTGATTTAAAAAAAATATCCCTTAGTTATGAAATTAACCAGGCCCAGCTACCTTTTATCATTTTATATAGATAAAAATGATTTACTTAATTATTCAATAATTGTATGTACTGCATGTAGTTAACATGTGTGGGACATTTATATGCATGGTTTAATTTTGACCAGGAAATATTTAGTATTCATGGAAACTGATGATATCGTCAACCAGTACATATTATGACCCTATATATATATACATGTATAGTTTGCATGAAACGGCTTTCAAAATCTGCTATCTGGATCCGTATTGGCCTTGTGATCTGAACCCGCCCTTAGGCACATGGAAACATTATAGATCTACACCCTGTAACACTGTAACAGTACTATTGTTGATAAACTTTGTTCCTTTTCTGTTTCTGTTGTTTAAGAAATACATTTTTGGCTCGCCTATTCAGAGAATAGGGGGGGGGGGGGGGGGGGAAATTGTTGTAGTCTCGTCAGCGTCCCATCTTCTAAAGTTAATGTTTTTGTGAAAGTTTTTTCCAGACTGTGTTGGATCATCACACTCAATACACAGTTGTCTATTATGAGGTTGAAGTATTTATATGGAGTGAAAGCAATGTGCTGAGCCATATTTTCATATTTTAGGGGCCAAAAACAGCTTAATTGGACTTGGTTCATGTTTTTGGGCAAGCTTGAGGTTAAAGTTTTGGGCAAGTGTTTTTTTAGCATTGTTGGACCACCGACATCAAAAGGCTGTTGTCTATTATAAGGTTGAAGATTTTTTTATGGAGCGTAAGCAATGTGCTGAACCATATTTTCATAGTTTAGGGGCCAAAAAAAGCTTAATTGGACTTAATTAAAGTTTTTGGGTAAGCCTGAGGTTTAAGTTTTTGGACCAGTTTTTTGTGTAGTTTTGGATCACCACCATCAATAGCTTATAGGCTATTGTCTTTTATAAGGTTGAAGTATAAATATATGGAGTGTTAGCAATGTTCTGGACCATATTTTCATATTTTAGGGGCAAAAAACCACTTAATTGGACTTACCGGGGGTAGTAAAAGTTTTTGGATAAGCTTGAGATTAAAGTTTTTGGGCAAGTCATTTTGTGCAGTGTTGGATCAGTCACCACTATCAATAGTTCACTGTTGACTATTTCACGTTCGCTGGTTATCTCTTCTTACATGTTAAGGTACAGCAAAACCTTGTTTTATTGCCATCATTTGTTCAAAGAAACGTTGACATTAGAAAGGGATTTGGCAATAAATTCAGGGAAACGTATAAGGAATCCTTAAAAAAACATAATTAAGGGACATGAAAATATGTTGGTGGTGATTATAAGTGAGGTGGCAAATGAAATGACAGGCATTATATCAAGGTTTTACTGTACATTTGTTTCAATTGATATTTGCTATCTTACAACATATATCACCAAAACAGCTCTTAAAATTAATAGTTAGCCTGCTTGGCATATCATTTAATTGTTACGGAAGTTTCTTTTTTTCAGAAAATGTAGATGACCCAATCTAGACCTTAAATCGAATGTCTCTCACAAGACACAAAAGGGTTTAAGTTTTATTTGATGACCCTTGTACAACATTTCTGTATAATCTTTTCCTACTTTACTTAACAGGGAAGATAATAAAGTAAGTCACTACATAATCAACAAAATAGCTGTGGGCAACACAACAAGGTTCCGTATTGGAGACCAGGAGTTCCCTGACATCCCAAACCTTCTCAGCTTTTATAAAACACATTATCTGGACACGACGTCTCTCATCAAACCGGTAAGTATTATACTTATCATATATGTCCAAAACCAGTATGAATCATATGTCCCAAATTGGTATTACATACCTGTTATACTTCTCAGTTTTGTCTGGAATGTTATCTTTTTTTGTCCTCTGTATATATGTAAGCCTAAGGATCTCAATGAGTGACCTTGGGTGAGATGTGGGTCATCCACAAGAATACAACACATCTGAGCTTTACACAGTAACCTTGTTAATTATCACATCAATGGAATTTTTCACAATATTTATACCCTTTCTGTCCTTTTGCACAGATTTTGTTAATCAATTTTACAATTGCTTAAAATTTCTGATGCCAGCATAGTAAAGTGATCAGAAATTGGGTAGTGCAAGCTGTGTTAAGGTCACTGATCATGACCCACCTCTCACCCAAGGTCACTTAACTATATCTCACCCAATGTCACTCGCCCATGTTCACTCACCCACATCTCAACCAAGGTAACTCACCCACATCTCACCCAAGGTCATTGTCCCACATCACACCCAAGGTAACTCACCCACATCTCACCCAAGGTCATTGTCCCACATCACACCCAAGGTCACTTACCAATATCTCAGTCAAGGTCACTCATCCTCTTCTCACCCAAGGTCACTCACCCACTTCTCGCCAAAGATCACCCACCCACATCACCCAAGGTCACTCACCCATATCTATCCCAAGGTAACTGACCCACATCTTACCCAAAGTCACTCACCCACATCACACCCAAAGTAACTGACCCACATCTAACCCCAAGGTAACCCACCCATATCACACCCAAAGTAACTGACCCACATCTAACCCCAAGGTAACCCACCCATATCACACCCAAGGCAATGATCACATCTTACCCAAGGTCACTCACCCACATTTTACCTAAGGTCACTTACCAAAGGTCACTCACCCACTTCTCACCCCAGTTCACTCACTTCACAGCCAAGGTCACGGAACCATGTCTCACCGAAGGTCGCTTACCCACTTCTCGCCCCAGGTCACTCACCAACATTGATATCTCGTCCAAGCCCACTCATGACCACATCTTTCCCAATCCTAGAGGTTATTCATGCTTATTCACTAATTTGTTGCATTCAAGGTATGATTGTTAACACATACCTTATTGACATACAAATTGACCTATATCTCATTCACGCTCACATATTCACATATCCCAAGGTCAGTGACTATTAGACAATAAAGCATACTTTTATACATGTATGTATGTAAATACAACAAAACTGCTATCAAATGGATTTATATGAATAAAAAAAAATCTAGATTTCCCAACTTGAAAGAAAAAGGATCATGATCAGTTAACTTGTCAGACTTAAAGTATCCAAGTCTTATCAATATTCTGCAGTATCATTTTACTAAATTAGTTATAGCTAGATTTTGTGCCTCATGATATCTTTTAATGATATGAATTTTATCATTTTAATTAAACCATTAAAAATGTAACACCAAAGTTAAGATTTTTCAGTTAGGTTTTAGCGATAGGAGATACTGAATAAGGGATTCATGTATCATAGCCTTGTAGAAAAATTAACTCAGACTTTCTATGTCATCTCTTTTCCTTGCAGATGTGTAATAAAATCATTGAATTATGTATTAGTCACAGAACTAGTACTACATTCCTCAATATGTTTTTAGCCCACCATCATCTGATGGTGGGCTATTCAAATCACCCTGTGTCCGTCGTCTGTCCTTAAACAATTCTTGTTATCGGTATTTCTCAAGAAGTTCCAGAGGGATCTTTCTCAAATTTTATATGTAGGTTCCCCTTGGTCCTTAGCTGTACAGGGCAACTTTTGAGACTGATCGGATAAACAACATGGACGACAGACAGCCATCTTGGATTTTGATAGTGAAAGTTTGTTATCGCTATTTCTCAAGAAGTACCAGAGGGATCTTTCTCAAATTTTATATGTAAGTTTCCCTTGGTCCTAAGCTGTGCAGGGCAACTTTTGAGACTGATCGGATAAACAACATGGCCGACAGGCAGCCATCTTGGATTTTGATAGTGAAAGTTTGTTATCGCTATTTCTCAAGAAG
>NW_018405900.1:968863-1019560 GCF_002113885.1 Mizuhopecten yessoensis
TTTCCCTTGGTCCTAAGCTGTGCAGGGCATCTTTTGAGACTGATCGGATAAACAACATGGCCGACAGGCAGCCATCTTGGATTTTGATAGTGAAAGTTTGTTATCGCTATTTCTCGGGAAGTATGGGAGGGATCTTTCTCAAATTTTAAATGTAGGTTCCCCTTGATCCTTCATTGTGCATGTTATATTTTGAGACTGATCATAAAAACAAAATGGAATAAAAGAAGAACTAAACAGATCTTTCTCATATTGCAATGATCGATTCTATTTCTTTCACATTAAGTACTGCACTAGTAAATATATGAAATGACAAACTCACTTTGAAGGTTGGCTTTCATACACATCAGTATTAAGTTTAGATCAAAAGTACACTTCAAGGTGCATTTACTGTTAACATGACTCGATCAAACAGATTAGAGGAAAGAAGAGAAAAGATCGAACTGACAAAAAACAAAATTTTTAGTCCGATTCTGCTCCGATCATGTAATTGCATTTTTTTTTTATCAAATATACCTTATACCCGATAAGGATAATTAAATATAAACAATAGATATATATAAATAAGTCCGATCCTGCCCCGTTTCTCTCCGTTCCTGTAAATCGTCGCCCTTTTCTGTCCGCGTTCCTGTAAATCGTCGCCCGTTCCTGCCCGATCCGTATCAATACAATACTCTTAATTCCTTGCAATTCTTTTATATATTATACCAATAAAAAATATATGATACTATAAATGTAGGTATCATAAGTAATATCGACATAAATGTATATATATAATTTAGTCCGATTCTGGCCCGATCAATTCGTAATTGCAATCCTTTTATCAAATATATCTTATACCCGATAATGATACTTAATGTATCTAATATATATATTCATTAATGTATATAATAATAAATAGATTTCTGCCCGTTCCTGCCCGTTTTCGTCAGTTTCTGCCCGTTCCTGCCCGTTTCTGCCCATTTGTGCCTGTTTCTGCCGTTCCTGCCCGTTCCTGTAAATCGTCGAACCCAGTAGGATCGCATGCTTCAGCGTAAATTATTGACACTTCTCAACACTACAGTCACTACAAATTACACTGCAGTAATTAGCTAACACTATATCTGTGATTACCCGTTAACAATAGCTCTACTAATTGAAATGATTTGCAGTTGCGATCGACGGACCGTGTTATTTTTTTTTTCACTCACCAACATGTGGCGTGAATTACGAAGCCCTACTGCATTGTCATAACTACAGACTGATTTGACTGATAAGGGATTATAAAAAATATGTTTATACTAGAAGCGTAGACAATCAATCTACTCCAAGGAAAAAAATAGTTAAAGCAGACTATTTTTACGATGCATCATTTATTAAATATTGAAATAATTCACGAGGTTATTATCAATCACGTGTTTAAACGTAATGTTAGACGCGAGATCAACATGAAAGTGAGCCGGTGATTCTCTGGCATAGAAATCTGGCTAAACTTTCTTTGTTGACGGTTACCTATTCAATAATGCTTTTCACATAAACTCAGATAACAACACATTATGTATCAACTGTATCTTTTATTAATGTTTGACATAGGCCTAAATAAATTTGTTGACCGTCATTTGTCTTAGAGTTCCGTGTACCAAAGGAGATAACCCAAGATGACGATCTCCCAGAATCGTCGATCTTTTCCTGAAAAAAACTTGAAATTTTCTATACCTGTGTATTTTACGCACCCCCCACTTTGGGTATTAATTTCTGAAAAAAAAGTGCGCAAATTACATGGGTATTTACGGTAATGTAAATGGTACAAAGGTGGGCGCCAAGATCCCTCTGGGATCTCTTGTTAAGAATTAAGATAGGTCTGGTAATATTTAGCACTATAATATATTTTATTCTGTTTTATTTCTTCATTTATTTATTTTTTGTGATTAATATAGCAAGATTAAGAATTAAGCTAAGACTTCCCTGTTGATAAGTTTGTGTACAGTGTCAATCCTATGGCTGACATAATTACACCTCATACAGCCACTACACGATACTTGTGACTATACATTCATGTCTCGTGAACTTGTTTGACACTTGGCTTGAATAAAAGTTTCCTTGTTAATGTACAGACAATTGCAAACTTCCCACGTGTCACTTTCTGTTTTACAGGCGACAAGGCTTAAGGTGGTCGCCAAATTTGATTTTCCAGGAAACGTAAGTATAAACTGCATTGCATTATAAGGAACAAAAAGGTTCACTAACATATTGATTTAAATGTTATTTCTGATGAAAAATGTCATGGAAAAGAAAAACCTATAAACTCAACAAATGTAATTTATGTACTAGTAGACCATATCATGAACTTTGCTTTTAAAGAGGCTAGTATGTAATTCCAAGTATTAGTGCTAAATGTTTGACAAAGCATATTTAATATCATGTATGGGCATTTTATAATGCTCGCTTAAAACATTTTTTGACATGAAAAATTCATTGCATTCCAGGATCCAGAAGATTTGGCATTCAGGAAAGGCGAAATATTAGAAGTTATATCAAAAGACGAGAAAGATTGGTGGACGTGTCGAAACAGTCATAATCGTGTGGGACAGATCCCCGTACCTTATGTTGTGAAAGTAAGTCTCACAGTTTTACAAATAGAAGTCCAATGTCTTAACGCATGCTGTAAATGTAAGTGTGATATAAGCTTTTTCAGATATCAAGTTTAGAATGTTATAGAAAGTTTATTATGGAATGCCCCTTGTCTCTGTGATTGATCTTTCCATCAATTAACAAAATTTGCTTTATTTCTAAAAAATAATGCTTTTTATATTATTTACCTAAAAAATGTCCCCTCTCTTTCTTCTACATATATATATATATATATTCTATCTATATATGATAATAAAACTATGATGATTTTTCAAGTAAATAAATTATTCTTACTGAAACAAAATATTTTACAAACACCAAGTAACTTTTGCTTCCTGTAGGAAATGTTACCTTTTCTGTCCTTGTTTCATACCTGTAAAGCATATCCTGTATAACATGTTCCCTGTCAATGTTTTTTTTCTTTTCGCCATTACAGTTTGACGGAGAGATGAGTGACCAGTTACTGGACCTGAATGGCCCAGAGCAACCACAAGGTCAGGGCTATATGTCCCCGGCCAACCCTGTAAACCAGCCGAGTCAGGTAGGGCAGAACAATATCGGCAACGTGCATGGTCCACCGCCTGGCAGCCCTCCCCCAACCACTCCTGCTCCGCCGTCTGTAAGACATCTGCATTCTCATCTCTATTTTCATCTCCATCTCTTGTATATTACTCTGCTCATGATATTCCATCTTCATCCTAATTATCTCCTACATCATTTGTCTTCATCTGCATTTTTTCTTTGTCCTCCAATCTTCCTGTCATCTCTGTCTTTGTATCTTCTTCTTCATCTTTATCACTGTAACATCTTCCTCGTCCTTTTCTTAATATTTACCTGTATATATCTATTTGCATTTCATTTGTATTTCTTAAATTTCTCTCTTATTGCCTGCAGTATTCGACCTTATAAACACACCTGTCATAAACAAGATTTATATCTGCCTGAATCAAGAAGGCATGAGTTCTGCCTTATAAGGTCCTTGAATCCTTTCAGTGGGCCAACTGAGCTTACGCATGGAAACTGCTTGGTTATGTTCTTGCTGTTTTGTAGATAAAGCTTTTTTTTTTAAATTTGCCTAGAAAAAACCCCACTATCCAACCAACAGTTAATTGTGATTTCCATCATTTTGTATATGTAGTGTGTTTTAAGGTCGAATACATGACATCAGTATTCTGTAATGTGTTTTATGTCAATTTGTTCTATAGTTTTTGTTATGTATGTCGACAGACTTTAAGTGTAGATAGTTTTGTTAACAGAATTGACACCCCCATCGATCCACAGACAGGTGGCCTTTTATTGTCAATCTGAATAACTCTAAAATAGTACACTCTGTTCAATAATTAAACAAATTCATAAGACTTGACTTTAAGAAAAAAAACTGAAATGTTGGGACTAACTAAATTACAAAGGTAGGCTGTATATGTGTTTCGTTAGCATGAGTGTTGATCCTATGTCATCAACTTCTCCCGTGTGTCAAAAGCCCCCAACTTTACAAGTATGTCACACTCCATCAGTCATCGTCCACCACACGCATGCATGTACCTCCTTCTGCTAAAGCTTGCCACATAGAGTGCTAAAAGTTTGTATTTCCAACAAACAGATTAGGAAATGATTTAGGTTATAACGCCAGATACTCCATTAGTCTTGAACTATTAATGTGTTATCCATGGAACATAATGTTCAATATTATGTTTGACATTATGGCATTTCATTTTCGTTTCCTTCTCCTTTTGTGATGCTTGTATTACAAGGAAAATTTTGTCCAGGAAATAGACGGTATCAGACAAACCAAAACACAAACTGTTCTAGATCTTTTCATAAATAAATTTCTTGAACTTGGAGGTTGAGAGATTTTAACAGTATTTAAACAATCAAAGGAAATATGTTCATCTGCTGTGTCAAGTAGGAGATAGTGTTGAGGGGCCTGTAGAATTACTTCCTTGGTGTTAATATGATTCTGTTAATCAGCCCTAGATATATAACTACTTCCCTAATATATGTCAGATGAGTCCTTGTCCAATTACAGACTCAATTACAGGAAGTGTCAAGAAACATTTGAAACTGAAACAAAACATAATAAATTACGCTTAAGCAGTCTTCAATAACATTATAAACATGATCCAAATTACTACTAGATAGTTCATAGAAGTGGGTCTTCACAGTGTTTACCCACGCTTCCATTTCCAGAGATGACTTTGAATTCATTATCAAGAAATCTGAAATTTCTAAAATTGCACGTGTTCCTGATGTTAAGGTCAAGGTTTACTGTTACTGAAAATAGAAGGGGCTTAACTGTCAAAAATATGTTGTTACTGTATGCAATTATAGTACTTAGTCTATACCGTTTGTGGATAAATACACATTACCAAGTCTATACCGTTTTTGGATAAAAACACATTACCAAGTCTATACCGTTTGTGGATAACACATTACAAAGTCTATACCGTTTGTGGATAAATACACATTACCAAGTCTACACCGTTTGTGGATAAATACACATAACCAAGTCTATACCGTTTGTGGATAAATACACACTACCAAGTCTATACCGTTTGTGGATAACACATTACCAAGTCTATACTGTTTGTTGATAACACATTACCAAGTCTATACTGTTTGTGGATAACACATTACCAAGTCTATACTGTTTGTGGATAAATACATATTACCAAGTCTATACCGTTTGTGGATAACACATTACCAAGTCTATACTGTTTGTTGATAACACATTACCAAGTCTATACTGTTTGTGGATAAATACACATTACCAAGTCTATCCCGTTTGTGGATAAATACACATTACCAAGTCTATGCCGTTTGTGGATAACACATTACCAAATCTATACCGTTTGTGGATAAATACACATTACCAAGGCTATACCGTTTGTGGATAAATACACATTACCAAGTCTACACCGTTTGTGGATAAATACACATAACCAAGTCTATACCGTTTGTGGATAAATACACATCACCAAGTCTATACCGTTTGTGGATAAATACCCATTACCAAGTCTATACCGTTTGTGGATAAAAACACATTACCAAGTCTATGCCGTTTGTGGATAAATACTCATTACCAAGTCTATACCGTTTGTGGATAAATATACATTACCAAGTCTATACCGTTTGTGGATAAATAAACATTACCAAGTCTATACCGTTTGTGGATAAATTCACATTACCAAGTCTATTCCGTTTGTGGATAAATACCCATTACCAAGTCTATACCGTTTGTGGATAAAAACACATTACCAAGTCTATACCGTTTGTGGATAACACATTACAAAGTCTATACCGTTTGTGGATAAATACACATTACCAAGGCTATACCGTTTGTGGATAAATACACATTACCAAGGCTATATCGTTTGTGACCCTTGCTGACCAGTCAGACACACGACGTGACCCTTGCTGACCAGTCAGACGCACGACGTAAATACACATTACCAAGTCTATACCGTTTGTGGATAAAAACCCATTCCCAAGTCTATTCCGTTTGTGGATAAATACACATTACCAAGTCTATTCCGTTTGTGGATAACACATTACCAAATCTATACCGTTTGTGGATAAATTCACATTACCAAGTCTATTCCGTTTGTGGATAAATTCACATAACCAAGTCTATACCGTTTGTGGATAAATACACACTACCAAGTCTATACCGTTTGTGGATAACACATTACAAAGTCTATACCGTTTGTGGATAAATACACATTACCAAGTCTATTCCGTTTGTGGATAATTACACATTACCAAGTCTATACCGTTTGTGGATAACACATTACAAAGTCTATACCGTTTGTGGATAAATACACATTACCAAGTCTACACCGTTTGTGGATAAATACACATAACCAAGTCTATACCGTTTGTGGATAAATACACATTACCAAGTCTACACCGTTTGTGGATAAATACACATAACCAAGTCTATACCGTTTGTGGATAAATACACATAACCAAGTCTATACCGTTTGTGGATAAATACACACTACCAAGTCTATACCGTTTGTGGATAACACATTACAAAGTCTATACCGTTTGTGGATAAATACACATTACCAAGTCTATGCCGTTTGTGGATAACACATTACCAAATCTATACCGTTTGTGGATAAATACACATTACCAAGTCTACACCGTTTGTGGATAAATACACATAACCAAGTCTATACCGTTTGTGGATAAATACACATCACCAAGTCTATACCGTTTGTGGATAAATACCCATTACCAAGTCTATACCGTTTGTGGATAAAAACCCATTCCCAAGTCTATACCGTTTGTGGATAAATACACATTACCAAGTCTATATCGTTTGTGACCCTTGCTGACCAGTCAGACACACGACGTGGCCCTTGCTGACCTGTCAGACACACAGCGTGATCCTTGCTGACCTGTCAGACACACGATGTGACCCTTACTGACCTGTCAGACACACTGACCCTTGCTGACCAGTCAGACACACGACATGACCCTTGCTGACCTGTCAGACACACGATGTGACCCTTACTGACCTGTCAGACACACAGTGTGACCCTTACTGACCAATCAGACACACAGTGTGACCCTTACTGACCTGTCAGACGCACGACATGACCCTTGCTGACCTGTCACACAAACGAAGTGATCCTTGCTGACCTGTCAGACACAAGATGTGACCCTTGCTGACCAGTCAGACACACTGTGACCCTTGCTGACCAGTCAGACGCACGACGTGACCCTTGCTGACCAGTCAGACGCACGACGTGACCCTTGCTGACCTGTCAGACACACAACGTGACCCTTACTGACCTGTCAGACGCACGACGTGATCCTTGCTGACCAGTCAGACACACGACGTGACCCTTGCTGACCTGTCAGACACACAACGTGACCCTTACTGACCTGTCAGACACACGACGTGACCCTTACTGACCAGTCAGACACACTGTGACCCTTGCTGACCTGTCAGACACATGATATGACCCTTGCTGACCTGTCAGACACACGACGTGACCCTTACTGACCTGTCAGACACACGACGTGATCCTTGCTGACCTGTCAGACACACGATATGACCCTTGCTGACCTGTCAGACACACGATATGACCCTTACTGACCAGTCAGACACACGACGTGACCCTTACTGACCAGTCAGACACACGACGTGACCCTTGCTGACCAGTCAGACACACGACGTGACCCTTACTGACCTGTCAGACACACGACGTGACCCTTACTGACCAGTCAGACACACGACGTGACCCTTGCTGACCAGTCAGACACACGACGTGACCCTTCTTGACCAGTCAGACACACGACGTTACCCTTACTGACCTGTCAGACACACGACGTGACCCTTGCTGACCTGTCAGACACACGACGTGACCCTTACTGACCAGTCAGACACACGACGTGATCCTTGCTGACCAGTCAGACACACGGCGTGATCCTTGCTGACCTGTCAGGCACATGATGTGACCCTTACTGACCTGTCAGACACACGTCGTGACCCTTGCTGACCTGTCAGACACACGTCGTGACCCTTACTGACCTGTCAGACACACTGTGACCCTTGCTGACCTGTCGGACACACGGTGGGACCCTTACTGACCAGTTAGACACACGGTGGGACCCTTACTGACCTGTCAGAAATGATGTGACCTTTGCTGACCTGTCAGTGTGGAACTAGTTAAATTTGAGAACTCTCTAATAACTGAGTCTAGGAATTCGTACTTTCTCATATTTATAAATTCTCGGAACTCCTTCATAATTATTACAATACAGAATTATTATGGAAACTGTTTATTTACGCACATGATTTAATTGATTTATTTGGAAATTTAGCTACAAAGTCTCAATTTATCTACTATGTAATTTTTCTGGTGTATCAAATTTAATTTGATTTTCTCATATTTTAAGGTTGTTAATAAAAATTTCCACTGATCTTCACAATTCAAACATCATTTTATTACACCTCATGAGTCACTCTAGGAAAACACTTATAAAAATTGCATTAATATAAAAAAATAACTTATATCTGCACCTGATGTAACCTGTCAAATAAAACACACTCACAGCGTCAACTATATAAAGATTAAGGAGAAATTTGAGTTTGGACAAGGTTTTTTTCTCGCCGCCACGAAGTGGAAGCAAGACTAAGGTGTTGCCTTTCTGACGGTGGCGTCAACATTAAGTTTTTGCATTTAAGTTAGTTTCACTGAAAGTAGAAATGCTAGACCAACCAAACTTGGACCTTTGTTAGCATCTCCATCAACATTAAGTTTTGAGTTTAAGTTAGTTTACTGACATGTGCATTGATGGTCAAAGCGGGGCACAGGCGAGACATATCAATAAGAATGGCTTGTGTTAGTATTATGTAGTCAAAATATACAATGTATATTGCAAAACATTTCTATTTACTGATACTGATCCTAAATTCAGCATAAATTAGAAAACAGTTGTAAGTGTTGTTTGTTTTGCAGGTAAAATTACCAGCCATGGCCGTGGTAGTACAGCCACGGATACCAAATCTTTATGACAAGACACAATTGAAGTTAGAGGTGAGGATTTTTTATTTATCTTTCCCTACAATTTCTCCATCATAAATGTACTGTAATATGGTATATTGAAAACGACACTTTTTATGTAGACCTACTAACCCTTTCACCACTGTAGACCATAATGGACCCATCCATATCAATGCATGGTAGAGTCTACTGAAGTTACATAGGGGTGAAAGGGTTAATTGAGAAGAAATGAAACACCCTATATGTACAGTCAGATTTGAGGGAGTGTTGTTCCACTTTATGAAACATTTTAAGTTTTGAGTTTTCCTCCTGTCAGTCTGCTCCTTTCGTTCGTGTGTTTTGTGTTGTAAGAGTATAAGTGTGTGTTATATATCATGTAAGCTATCAACATTTACATATATATACACATAGTGTCTGAATTGTCCATTTCCTGAAGTAACTGTAGTAAGTTAATAATTCCTAGTTATTAACAATATACTGTGCATGTTGTTTTATGCAAGTGTATATATGTATATATGTTTACTGTGGAGAAGTGATATAGGTTATGCTGTTTCTAAAGTCTTTTCAATAAATTAACTGAAACAAAATTTAAGTCATACTATTGATTCAACTTTGCTGAAGGTAGAGTGTCACAGCGCTCTGCATGGAATGGTATGTCCAACATTTCAGGAGGGCTCTAATTTGTTCAGGAATTTTTCTGACATGGAGGAGTTCCTTGCCCATTTAGCAAAGAGTAATATACTGACAACACAAAAACACTAACGCGCTGCTAGGAGGTTTCAATTCCCGGATCTCTTGATAATGAATACAGGATGCTTCATCACTGTGCTACCTCTAATGATATTTAAGTTATGTTTCTACTTTCTACAACATTACTGGAGATGATTTCAAAATATTTTAACTCCCTTGAAAGGCCTGCAGCTTATATTCTGTCTCTGTTGAATGTAGAAGTAGCTTAAACACGACAGTAGGAAAGTGGTGTGACACTCTTCCATAAGATTGAAACCAACCTTGGGATTTTCCATTTAATCTTACATTGCTGGATATTTTCCTCAGCTTTAAATTATAAACATTGTAATATATGTATCCCTTTTCAAAACATGAAGTGCAAGGTCACATCCAAAAATTTTATATTTTGAAAGTTACTATAGATTGATTCTGGCTTTGTAAAATTAATCGTCATTTATGTTTGTTTTGCAGAAAGGTGAAATTGTGACAGTGACTAAAATGAATAAAAACGGACAATGGGAAGGAGAGATTCAGGGGCGGAAAGGAATTTTTCCGTTTACCCATGTTCGATTTATGGACAAGGATGGAACTTTGACGTAGCCCTACTGTAGCGTACTCTAGGCTTTTATACAATTGGTGTTACCTAACCCATCTTGTGACCAGTCCTACTCGGATGCCAAAATTGGACCTATGAGTGACCATATATTTTGTCAGGACAAGGTGGAGAATTAATTTGGTGGAGGTGTAGTTTATGCTACTACACATTGGACTTAGCATCGGCCTCCTTAGGCTGTCCCTACAGGACCAGAAACTGGGACATAGGGGCAGATAGTTCCCTACGGGACCAGAAACTGAGACATAGAGGCAGATAGTAGAAATCATAATATGCTTATTCAAGAAATAGGAAAAGGGGGATATGTGTTTACCTGACTTTTAATAATAAATAGTGTATACTAGAATACTTCACCCAGTAAAATAGAAAATGTATATGCTTACCTAGCCATAGAATTATTATGTATAGTAAGCAGTGTATTAAAACTGCTGCCAAAATTGAAACTATGGTGAACATTTCCCAGTATACATACTATTCAGTTGAACTTTGTTAGTGACAAATCAAATTGTGGATTATTTTTAATGACTTGAAATTTATATGAATTTGAAAAATTTGAAATTGGACATTTTTGCTTATATTTCATCTATGCTTGAAGCCATGAATATATGAAAAGTTAAGGAAATTATAATTAAATTTGTATCACTTACCTTGCACACACCACGATATAGTATAAAAGATGTTGGACTATCTAAGACATCTAGTTATGTCCTGTTTGGACAGTAGAAATCACCCTATGTTTTCATTGTAAGGCACTAGAGGCAGTATTAAAGCAAGCTCTAGTGAATAATTGACACTACATAATGAATTGTATTGAGCTTTTGACACTATAGATTGAATTGTAGTGAACAATTGACACTATAGATTGAATTGTAGTAAACAATTGACACTATAGATAATTAATGGTTAAGCCATATCAGCTATACTTTGGAGCTGTACAGTTAATGGTTAAGCCATATCAGCTATACTTGTGTACTATACAGTTAATGGTTAAGCCATATCAGCTATACTTGTGTAGTGTACAGTTAATGGTTAAGCCATATCAGCTATACTTGTGTACTGTACAGTTAATGGTTAAGCCATATCAGCTATACTTGTGTACTGTAAGTTAATGGTTAAGTTATATATCAGCTATACTTGGGTATTGTACAGTTACTGGTTAAGCCATATCAGCTATACATGTGTACTGTAAGTTAATGGTTAAGCTATATCAACTATACTTGTGTACTGTACAGTTAATGGTTAAGCTATTCAGCTATACTTGTGTACTATACAGTTAATGGTTAAGCTATATCAGCTATACTTGTGTACTGTACAGTTAATGGTTAAGCTATTCAGCTGTACTTGTGTACTGTACAGTTAATGGTTAAGCCATATCATCTAAACTTGTGTGCTGTAAGTTAATTGTTAAGCCATATCAGCTATACTTGTGTACTGTACAGTTAATGGTTAAGCCATATCATCTATACTTGTGTACTGTACAGTTAATGGTTAAGCTATATCAGCTATACTTGTGTACTGTAAGTTAATGGTTAAGATCAGCTATACTGTAACCTTCAAAATATGAAATATCATAAAATCACAGTTTACACAATGTTTTTGCTACCTAAATTTTATATCAGGCTGTTTCTACAAGAATTGGGAAGTTGAAGTATAATGTCTTTGAAATTGGGAAGATATTCCTCAGTTTTTTCTTCATTTGTGAAAAATAAAGCACTTTTTTTTCGGGGTGTAGCAGCCTATATTTGGCAAAACAAATCATTGTTATATGTTTGGACTGCTACTGCTAATTTGTTCTAATTTCATATCTGATCAACTTTTCTGTAAAACTTGACATTTATCTAGGAGAAATGTCACAAGCACTATTTCCTAACATACTTTATTATAGATGAAGATTCCCATACTGGGAAAATACATTTATGGCTTTTTGTGTTTAAAAGGCAAATACTGGTTTAGTTGATTTATATATTGTAGTATTATTTCATTTGTGTACATAGACAAAATCAATTGTAGATATTTTATAAAAGACAAATTGTATAAACAAACAGTGAACATAAAATAGGAATGTGTGTGAGAGAAATATATGTGGGACGGTATATCCCTACAAACCATGTACATAGTAATGTATACAATTGTACTGTTGATACGCTGTTTGCATCTGCTTTCTGACAGTTACAGGATAAGCCCGCGGTGTTGTTAGAATGAACAAATAGAATACACACTCCTCAACATAACAACCACAGACTCACAGAGGTTTTAACATTATTGTAATACTCAAAACAGCCAGTTTTGTTCATGCTTAATTAGTAGTTTGAAGAAGATTACAATTTAGAATACCGTGCAAGTGTTGTATAATTAACCGAATCCCTTATCTGTCTGGTCTCTGTGTCCAGTCAGTGTAACAGCCATCAACAGTACTGCAGCACTGTATTTGTCACGAGAAACACACGAAGATCAATTTCATAGAAAATCTGTTTTAGCAGTAAACTGTCAACTTCTTCACTAAGTTTTACAAAGTATGGTAAAGTTCAGAAAGCTTCATTTAATTCGGAAGATGTTTTGTACAATCATTCTCATTAGTGGAATCATTGACGTATCGTGAATCCTTCTCCGGACCTGACTTACTGGCAGGTAAAGTAAAGCTACAGACCAACTATAAAGTCCGATCAGTATGGTGTGAATGCTAAACCAGATAAGAGAAATGATCAGAACATGTCACCACCAAAATTTTGTTGGAAAATATGGTAAAAGAATAAAATGAGACTTGCAAAAGAATTTTAGAAGGTTCGCTATATCAGTATTTTCATTCTGTGTCTATTTTTGCAAACATGTTGAACGACATTTGTTTTATAAATTAAAACTGAAAGTCATTAAATTAACGTCGTAATGATATATTGTGTTGAAGTAAAATTTTAGAAAAATTAATTCCCATGGAGAATAATGTGGTGATTTTGAGATAAAATGTCTCCAACCATGGGTTTTTTCAATGACAAAAAAGATCTTGGTAATGTTATTTTGATATAACTGAGTGCATACTAGTAAGTGTGACTAGTCAGATGTATCGTCACTTTACTGTCAAAACACCTTGTTAGAGAGACATGCATCATAACATTAATTAGATGTATGTTAGTTACTATAGTAACAACCCCTTGCTAGAGAGACGACACATCATTATTGAGTGGTGTAATATTGTCCATAATTGTTTATATAGTAGAGTAATTATATATAGTAACATGCTCGGGCTAGAATCGTGCCTAGAACCCTATAATGTAATTACAGTAATTTCTGTACAGAACAATGTTGACTTTGCTAGATCGTCATTGAGTCGTAGCTGGTATTGTAAGTCTGGCTAGACCGTCATTGAGTTGTAGCTGGTCTTGTAAGTCTGGCTAGATCGTCATTGAGTCGTAGCTGGTCTTGTAAGTCTGGCTAGACTGTCATTGAGTCCTAATTGGTCTTGTAAGTCTGACTAGACTGTCATTGAGTCCTAATTGGTCTTGTAAGTCTGGCTAGACTGTCATTGAGTCCGAATTGGTTTTGTAAGTCTGGCTAGATCGTCATTGAGTCCTAATTGGTCTTGTAAGTCTGGCTAGATTGCATTGAGTCCTAATTGGTCTTGTAAGTCTGGCTAGACTGTCATTGAGTCGTAGCTGGTCTTGTAAGTCTGGCTTAATCATCATTGAGTTGAAGCTGGTCTTGTAAGTCTGGCTAGACCGTCATTGAGTCGTAGCTGGTCTTGTAAGTCTGGCTTGATCATCATTGAGTTGAAGCTGGTCTTGTAAGGTTGGCTAGATCGTCATTGAGTCGTAGCTGGTATTGTAAGTCTGGCTAGACTGTCATTGAGTCATAGCTGGTATTGTAAGTCTAGCTAGATCATCATTGAGTCGTAATTGGTCTTCAAAGTCTGGCTAGATCGTCATTGAGTTGTAGCTGGTATTTGAGCCTGGCTAGATCATCAATGAGTTGTAGCTTGTATTTTTAAGTCTGGCTAGAGTATTGAGTCATGACTAGTATTTGAGTCCTACTAGATTGTCCTCGAGTTGTAACTGGTCTTTGAGTCTGACAAGATTGTCATTGTGTTGTGGCTGGTCTTTGAGTCTGGCTAGTTCGTCATTTAGTTGTAGTTTGTCTTTATGTCCATAATACTTGTAATATGTAAAGATCATCAGTTCTAACTAATCAATATAATTCAAGCACATTTTCCTATCATACACTAGTATAGAAACACTATATAATTAAATATATTATGAGATTGATTTTAATATCCAATATTTGATTTTGTGAAATATTTATTGAGATTCCATACACGTGTAGTACTAAGTTTGTATATCACAAATGTTAAACATTGTATACTGTTGTAATCAAAGTTTGAATTCTACTTCTCGGTGCTGGAAAGCCTCATGTCTGTTTCCTTGGTTTATTATTTGTTGAGAAATTTACACTTATTTTTTAATTTAATATGACATTATTGAAATCACTGGAATGATTTGTATGCCAATTGCTTAAAAACTTATCTCACTCAAGTGTGAGATTCTATTCCACAAAACCCTTCTATCTGTGAGCTCCAGCTTCTGTATCAGGAGTGATGTTACCCTGTCAAGGGAGATGTAGTCATGTGACATGGCTGCTTCTTTTGTTATGATATTGCAAAGTGGAAACGATCAGTCAAATCAAAATGGCTAAAAGTGTGATTACACTGTTACATACGGTAACACTATGTGATAATAGAGTAGATACCAGAATCAAACATTGAAGGTTGTATGCCCAGAGCCACTTGTTGAAGCTACCACATGTTATTGTTTGAGATGAAGCAGAATATGTTTGGCTCATACAATATATCGTAAAGAGAACATTTCACTGTTGATTTTAATGTAACTTGAAATTCAGTTTGCTTAACCGTAAAAAAAGTTCTCACAAAGTATTGATATTTGATATTACCAAGCCTCTGGAGCTTTATAAGATTTTTATGTTTATATCATTGTCAGGGTACTCGTCACACACCTGGGCCTGTGTTCATAAAGCCATTGTAATGCTTAAACTCTGATTCTGTGCTCAAGCCCATTTTTCTTGTTCTGGTGATAAAACATTTTATCAGTAATTTGGAAGAAGTTAAGAAGGACATAAAGCTGAAAATTATTTTCATTGTTTACACTTAAATTTTTCTTAATGCCACATGATTTAAGCGAGTTACAGGAAAGTTGGTTTGAGCACAGGATCCATGCTGAAGCATGAGAACGGTTTCATGAATAAGGGCCCTGTAGTTGCTTTTTGTCAGCAATATTAGTGTTTACTGGTAAAATAGATATATTTATTTCTTTAACATACTTTCTTAAGAAAAAATATTTTCAGAAGTCTGTATCCAGTATTGCAGGTCATTTCTTTGGAAGCTTCATGACACCCTGGGAGGTTGAAAGCCAGGCTTTACAAGAAACATTGGTGTAGTGGACGACCCCGAGAGGTTAAAAGCCAGGTTTTACGAGAAAGTTTGGTGTAGTGGGCGACCCTGGTTGGTCAAAAGCTGAGTTTTACAAGAAAATTTGGTGTAGTGGGCGACCCTGGTTGGTCAAAAGCTGGGTTTTACAAGAAAGTTTGGTGTAGTGGGCGACCCTGGGAGGTTAAAAGCCAGGCTCTATGAGTACAATTTATGTAGTTGGCAACCCTGGGAGGTTAAAAAGCAGGTTTTATGAGTATGTGTGATGTAGTTGGCTACCTTAGTCAGAGGTCAGACCAGACTTTACAAGTAGATGTTATGTAGCTGGCGACCCCCAGAGGTTTAAAGCAGGCTTTATGAGTAGGTTTGGTGTAGTAACTAGTAACTATACTTTTGAATGGATAATGTAATGATGGGTTGTATGCACTTTACATTTTAATAAATTATATTTAAGTAATTGTCATTTAAAGAGTCTTTAAATTTAATACAAATGAATTAAAATACAAACCTAAATTTTTGCCTTATATGTATGTTTGTAACTTTGATTAATCCGTACATGCTATGTACACTAATCTGCTAATTGACCTCTAACTTAGATAAGTATTTTTGTAGATTGTTGTGTTATTAAACATTGTAATGACATGATATTCTAATGTAGACTAAATAATGACTAAATTAACTAAATTCCAGTTTGTTTTTCAGTTTTGACTTTATTTTCTGAAAATTTGTCACCCTTTAACCTTTAGCTTTATATTATTTTGTATAACAAAGCTTGTCATTACAAATGTCAAAGCTTTTTTTTTTTTTTTTTTTTAGGTTCAAATTGTTTTATTCCTCCAACATCTTTGGGAGGGATGCCAGTGTTGGGGTGCCCCGGGATCATCCCTCCTACATAATATAGTAATAAAATATAATAATAAAACGTCAAAGCTTTCAATTATTTACTACTCTGTAAACCTTTAGAATGGAAATTTCAAGCATAAATCGGGATATTTACTTTAATGGCATGTGATCCTAAGTGAAAATTAACAAGTCTGGTGATACACAGAACAGTGGCTGATTTTGAGAATGTATGTCCAGTTGGTTTTTGTAGACAGAGTGAAATAGGAACCAGAATGTCTTCTCTGTATACAAGGGATTTAAACAGACTACTTCCTGTTACAAATATTTGTTTTCTATTTCTTATAGAAAACCTTTATGCATTGTACAAAATCTGTATTTACATAAACTGGGATGACAGCATGGTATATTCATCTTAGTGCTTATAGGATTAGTGAAATAGCAGGCAGCCATTTTATAGTTAAGTTTATTATATATAAATCAACAAGGAAACCAGTGAGTACACAACCTTGTAATTGGTCGTACGTTTCATTGTTTCTGATGTCAATGGTATACTTTACTTTACGGTAGAACCACTGTCAAATACAATGCATGTTTTGTATAAACATAAATGTAGCAAATGTATTTGTGGATTTGAGAGAATATTACTGATTCACAGTAAAAATGATATAAACCATGTTTGCCTTGATAGTTTGTTTCAAATCTGTACCCAGCACACAAAGCTTCCTATTCTGTGATCATCTGGTGATATTTTACAAATATTTCTCTTCATTTGAAAAATGTCCTCAATACAAAAGTCTTTTAATTAAAAAGAAATCATTGGATCTATTTCCACTTTTCTGTTGGGTGGAGTGGGGATGTGGATATTTTTCAGACATGATTTAGATTTAGAGACAGGTAATGGAGAGACAGGTAATGGAGAGACAGGACAGGTAATGGAGAGACAGGTAATGGAGAGACAGGCAATGAAGAGACAGGTAATGGAGAGACAGGCAGGTAATGGAGAGACAGGTAATGAAGAGACAGGTAATGGAGAGACAGGTAATGGAGAGACAGGTAATGGAGAGACAGGTAATGAAGAGACAGGTAATGAAGAGACAGGTAATGGAGAGACAGACGACTTATTAACATGTGATTTTACTGGAATCATATTTACATATAACAGGAAGTAGAAAGTCTGTCAACTACACAAGGTAAATAGTTAATATAGCAGTTACATGTTAGAAGTCTCTGACAACTACATAAATACATATGAACTAGAAAGTCTCTGACAACTACAGAAAAATAACAACAACTAGGAAGTCTCTTGACAACTACAGAAATATAACAAGAACCAGGAAGACTGACAACTACAGAAATACAACAAGAACAATGAAGTATCTGACAACTACAAAAATACAACAAGAACCAGGAAGTCTCTGACAACTACAGAAAAATAACAACAACTAGGAAGTCTCTTGACAACTACAGAAATATAACAAGAACCAGGAAGACTGACAACTACAGAAATACAACATTAACTAGAAAGTCTCTGACAACTACAGAAATACAACAAGAACCAGGAAGACTGACAACTACAAAAATACTAAAAGAACCAGAAACTCTGACAAATACAGAAATACAACATTAACTAGAAAGTCTATGACAACTACAGAAATGCAACAAGAACAAAGAAGTCTCTGACAACTACAGAAATATAACAAAAACCAGCAAGTCTCTGACAACAACAGAAAACAACATTAACTAGAAAGTCTCTGACAACTACAGAAATATAACATGAACCAGGAAGTCTCTGACAACTACAGAAATATAATAAGGACCAAGAGGTCTCTGACAACTACAGAAATACAAAGTTAACTAGAAAGTCTCTGACAACTACAGAAATACAACAAGAACAATGAAGTCTCTGACAACTACAGAAATATAACATGAACCAGGAAGTCTGACAACTACAGAAATATAACATTAAGTAGAAAGTCTATGACAACTACAGAAATACAACATTAAGTAGAAAGTCTATGACGACTACATAATAACAACAAGAACAAGAAAAGTCTCTTGACAACTACAGAAATACATTATTCACTAGAAAGTCTCTGACAACTACAGAAATACAACAAGAACTATGAAGTCTCGGACAACTACAGAAATACAACATTAACTAGAAAGTCTCTGACAACTACAGAAATACAACAAGAACAATGAAGTCTCTGACAACTACAGAAATATAACATGAACCAGGAAGTCTGACAACTACAGAAATACAACATTAAGTAGAAAGTCTATGACAACTACAGAAATACAACATTAAGTAGAAAGTCTATGACGACTACATAATAACAACAAGAACAAGAAAAGTCTCTTGACAACTACAGAAATACATTATTCACTAGAAAGTCTCTGACAACTACAGAAATACAACAAGAACTATGAAGTCTCGGACAACTACAGAAATACAACATTAACTAGAAAGTCTCTGACAACTACAGAAATACAACAAGAACAATGAAGTCTCTGACAACTACAGAAATATAACATGAACCAGGAAGTCTGACAACTACAGAAATACAACAAGAACAATGAAGTCTCTGACAACTACAGAAATATAACATGAACCAGGAAGTCTGACAACTACAGAAATACAACAAGAACAATGAAGTCTCTGACAACTACAGAAATACAACATTAACTAGAAAGTCTCTGACAACTACAGAAATACAACAAGAACCAGGAAGTCTGACAGCTACAGAAATATAACATGAAGTAGAAAGTCTCTGACAACTACAGAAATACAACAAGAACCAGGAAGTCTGACAACTACAGAAATACAACATTAAGTAGAAAGTCTGTGACGACTACATAATAACAACAAGAACAAGAAAAGTCTCTTGACAACTACAGAAATACATTATTAACTAGAAAGTCTCTGACAACTACAGAAATACAACAAGAACCAGGAAGTCTCTGACAACTACAGAAATACAAAATTAACTAGAAAGCCTCTGACAACTACAGAAATACATTATTTACTAGAAAGTCTCTGACAACTACAGAAAAATAACAACAACTAGGAAGTCTCTTGACAATTACAGAAATATAACAAGAACCAGGAAAACTGACAACTACAGAAATACAACAAGAACAATGAAGTATCTGACAACTACAAAAATACAACAAGAACCAGGAAGACTGACAACTACAAAAATACAACAAGAACCAGGAAGTCTCTGACAACTACAGAAATACAACAAAAACAAAGAAGTATCTGACAACTACAAAAATACAACAAGAACCAGGAAGACTGACAACTACAAAAATACAACAAGAACCAGGAAGTCTCTGACAACTACAGAAATACAACAAAAACAAAGAAGTATCTGACAACTACAAAAATACAACAAGAACCAGGAAGACTGACAACTACAAAAATACAACAAGAACCAGGAAGTCTCTGACAACTACAGAAATACAACAAAAACAAAGAAGTATCTGACAACTACAAAAATACAACAAGAACCAGGAAGACTGACAACTACAAAAATACAACAAGAACCAGGAAGTCTCTGACAACTACAGAAATACAACAAAAAATAGAAAATCTCTGACAACTACAAAAATACAACAAGAACCAGGAAGTCTCTGACAACTACAGAAATATAACATTAACTAGAAAGTCTCTGACAACTACAGAAATACAACAAAAACCAGGAAGACTGACAACTACAAAAATACAACAAGAACCAGAAACTCTGACTACTACAGAAATACAACATTAACTAGAAAGTCTATGACAACTACAGAAATACAACATGAACCAGGAAGTCTCTAACAACTACAGAAATATAACATTAACTAGAAAGTCTCTGACAACTACAGAAATACAACAAGAACCAGGAAGACTGACAACTACAAAAATACAACAAGAACCAGAAACTCTGACTACTACAGAAATACAACATTAACTAGAAAGTCTATGACAACTACAGAAATACAACATGAACCAGGAAGTCTCTAACAACTACAGAAATATAACATTAACTAGAAAGTCTCTGACAACTACAGAAATGCAACAAGAACAAAGAAGTCTCTGACAACTACAGAAATATAACAAAAACCAGCAAGTCTCTGACAACTACAGAAAAACAACATTAACTAGAAAGTCTCTGACAACTACAGAAATATAACATGAACCAGGAAGTCTCTGACAACTACAGAAATACAACGTTAACTAGAAAGTCTCTGACAACTACAGAAATACAACAAGAACAATGAAGGCTCTGACAACTACAGAAATATAACATGAACCAGGAAGTCTCTGACAACTACAGAAATACAACATTAACTAGAAAGTCTCTGACAACTACAGAAATATAATAACATGAACAAGGAAGTCTCTGACAACTACAGAAATACAACAAGAAGTAGGAATTATATGACTACAACTTAAATACAACAAGAGTTAGGAAGTCTCTGACTAGTACTCCGTTGTGGTTAGTTATTCTGCTAAACTTTCGTTTGCTTTCCAAAGAAATAACAAGTGTACAAGGTTTTGTTTCAGTTTCCAGAATAGTAAACTTATTTTATCCGCAAGGTATATTACAGGGGCGTAAAGAACATATAATACAGATCGATACGACTGTTATGAATGAGGAAAGGCTCCGTAAAATCATTGTTCAATAGTTACAGGCCCAGGAATGTATCATAGTATTGTTAGACACGAAATCTACATGAAAGTGAGCCAGGGGGAAAGTGCACACAAGGCTTAACGATTTGAACAAAACAACAGAACTTACATGGAACGGAGCCTATAATTGAAAAATACAAACACTACATTTTCATAATTATTAGGGAAGAACGATGAGATGTAGAAACGTAACTCTGGTATCGGAGTCCATACCCACTACGTACTACTAGGTACTGGAACCGACACATTCTGCAGGAATAGAGCAGACGGATTAGATATGACACCCTGTGATGTTGTCCTCAAACCATCTCCCCCAAAAAAGAAGATATTAAACTCAAACTGGACAATTAACAGGTGTGATTAATGTATATAAATCCCCGACGAGATGATGTATTATGACATGTGCATCAAAGCTTTGAGTTAAACTGTTGGACATTACAAAAGTTACTTTGGTGCTCAGCAAAATAACAAGACAGTATTGTCAGTACGGTATTTATCTCTAGAATATGTATACCTTTATAATGAAGGGATTTACAAATGAATGGAAAACTGAATGTAGTATTGTTTGGTCTGAAGACATTATTAGCATTGATGAATTGATAGAAAAATGAATAAAAAATGAATAATGATAGATGATGGAAAAATAATAAATAAAAGATGGAAAGCACTGTTTTCTTTTCTGTTTTTCTCTTGAACGAGCATTCTGCTAGTAATACACATGAAACGAAAGGAGCAATTATAATGAATTTATAGTGGATTAGTTCTTGATAAATCATATATCTAAAAAAAATAAATCAATTTGTCGTAAATGTCAGCAAATCTAATAGAGATGTCCTTTTTTGGAGTCTTCTCAAATACTTAATATATTTGAATTAATTTAATTCGATTGTACCAATATATTCTTGTTTTTTTAATAACAAAATAACGTATATCTAGATCTAGACCACGAACTGACGAAATTTGTAGGTTGAAGTTCAATCTCAAGAGTTCATTTTTCGCGCGAAATATACTTCTCATGTTTGGCGGCATTTTATTTTTTCAGACACATCACGTGGTCTTTTTAAACCAATGGAGAGGGCCACTAGAGTTCATCGGGGTCATAAGCTAAAGCAGACGATGTCGATTTCCATTGTTGATCTCTGAAGTGTGTCAATTTCCAGCACGTGGACAAGTCCTCCCACAGAACAGCTGATATACCAAGCATGGTAAACAAAAATTCCGTAACAAAGTCATTTTCCATTACCTAAGAAGTGGAAAAGTGAAATGCTATCAAAACTTGATTAAAACACCCAACGTATCTTAACTCAGTTTAGGCTTGACTTCGTTCCCTTTTCAATGTTGTGGCTGCTAATCCTGAGTTTATTTATGCATACTGTCGTTGTGTATTCATATATTTACAGATGAATTCAACAATTTTAAACCTTTTGATTTTGTTTCCTTCATCTAGCGGTTTCAAGGTGTAGGCCTTCAACCATTATTTTTGAAAACCCCGCGGTTTTTACTTGTCGGTTACGGATAAGGGGCGTGGTTAATCGCGCATTCTGCGTAACATTTTTGTAAACCGTTCGGTCTACTGCAGTATAAGTGTAAACTACGTTGAATGGTACAGAGAAGTAAAAGAATGAAAAGCGCAACTGAAGATAGAGAACCTGCCCTTATCCTTGCCTGCAACCCGAACATGTGTTTCCGGCAATTGCCGGTTCAGTGCACTACTCGGTAAATCGTAAAACTAAAAATAACTAAATTGCCAATGTGCAACATTTCAGATGTACATGTTTTATTGCTCATCAAAGTTCCACCGCCGGGACACAATAGCGTTATTGAAGATTTTAATTGTACATGGGGTTACTTAAGGTGCTCTGCGCTTATTCTATGCCACTTTGACTATGCAAGTGCTAGTTGGTATGAAGGACTGTCATTTTTTTTAAACAATCTACAAGTGGCACAAAACAAGCCGATAAGATTTATATTAAATGTACATAATAGACACAGTTTGTCATACCAAGATTTTAGTTGTGTAAAAATGCTGGATATCAATACCAGGGCAAGGCAACTTAGGCTGAACCATATGTTCAATATTTTCCATGAAACAAAGCTCCTCAATATATGTATCAATTTTTTAACAGGAATCCATGTCTGTATAATACTTGCTCAAATCTATGTAATTTTATTGTTCCTAATATAAAAGGTTCTGAATCTACAACTTTTTATTCTTCTGGTACCAAAGATTGGAATTCACTTCCTGAAAACATCAAAAGTGAAAATAATAAATTCACTTTTAAATACAAGGTGAAGAGTCATTTACAGAAGCTTATGAAAGGAAAACAAGAAAGTGAATATGTGTACTTTTAATATGATTCTATTTTTAGTATTATTGAATATTTTACTGAATGTTTCACATTCAAATAGAAGAAAAGTATTATGTGTACTTTTAAACTAACCATCATATTTTAATGAAATAGCAGTTTATTTTATGAATGATGTCCATAAATGTATCAAATAATGTATAACACAAATACTCAATTTTAAAATTGTACTTTAGTTTCTTTTAATGGACCCCAATGGAAATAAGCTTTTAGCTTTTTGGGTTATTCTAGGTAAAAGGCTGCAATTTCGGTAAAATTTGTAATCCATTGATCTCATATATTAACTAGTGCTCAATGTTGTTATTTTAAGGTAAAAGTACTGTCGCAAAATTCAATGTTGTACTGTACTCTACTCTGTGATATTTATGTATTGTAATATGCCTATATTTTACCTGAATAAATATTATTATTATTATTCCAGCTTCGAGCTAGAGGGAATTTCTCTTTGAGCTTTGTAGCCGGTCGCCGGTGGAAGCACACTATTCTCTTTCCTATTACAAATGGTGTCTGTGGCCCTCCCTGAAGTGACAGGGAGTTAGAACCTGGGTTGTGGTGTTCGAGGGCAAACTCATTTAAAAAGGGTGAAGTAGTGTGGCAGGTTTTAATTGTACATAGGATAACAGTTGCCTACTAGCTTCGAGCTGAGGGAATTTCCCTTCAGCTCAGTAGTAGAGCGTCCAACTAGGAACCTGGAGATTGAGGGTTATTTCCCAGGTGGAAGCACACTATTCTCTTTCCTGTTACATGTATAAACAATACCTGTTTAACAATGCTGTGTTTTAGTCTCAATCTTATAATAGCATTCATTGATATCATGACATTTTCAACTTATCAAAATATGCACTTCACTGATCCTTTTAACATTTTCAGCCTTAAATAGGAACTATTTATGTCTATTAAGACTATTAAGTCAGAACCAAAAATACCTTAACTGCTGTCCTATTTTACTGACATTGCTGTCACTGTTTTCAGATTGAAATGAGAGCTGATCATGACATAAGCAGTTGTAAATACGGGTACAATATCCCCATCATCAACATGAAGTCCAACACCAAAATGGCAGGGAGAAGGAAGCAAGCAATGCCACAAGCGACACGACCAGGAGTACAGTTATCAGACTGCTATGACGAGGTACAGATATATCAGATCAGGCTACCCTTTACGACAGCTAACTGCAGTCACACACCTCATCCTGCTGTTCCACATACCAATAGCATTGAAGGACAGACAAAGAAGCGGAAAAGAGAACGAAGTCATCTTAAAAGATCAAAGCGCCACAAGTTTTCATTGGACACTCCCCGCATTGATACAGATCTAAGTGATATGAGAGGTACACAATCCATACAGATCTAAGTGATATGAGAGGTACACAATCCATACAGATCTAAGTGATATGAGAGGTACACAATCCATACAGATCTAAGTGATATGAGAGGTACACAATCCATACAGATCTAAGTGATATGAGAGGTACACAATCCATACAGATCTAAGTGATATGAGAGGTACACAATCCATACAGATCTAAGTGATATGAGAGGTACACAATCCATACAGATCTAAGTGATATGAGAGGTACACAATCCATACAGATCTAAGTGATATGAGAGGTACACAATCCATACAGATCTAAGTGATATGAGAGGTACACAATCCATACAGGTCTATGTTATATGAGAGGTACACAATCCATACAGATTTTAGTGATATGAGAGGTTCACAATCCATACAGATCTATGTCATATGAGAGGTACACAATCAATACAGATTTTAGTGATATGAGAGGAACACAATCCATACAGATCTAAGTGATATGAGAGGTACACAATCCATAAAGATCTAAGTGATATGAGAGGTACACAATCCATACATATCTAAGTGATATGAGAGGTACACAATCCATACAGGTCTAAGTTATATGAGAGGTACACAATCCATACAGATCTTAGTGATATGAGAGGTACACAATCCATACAGATCTTAGTGATATGAGAGGTACACAATCCATACAGATCTTAGTGATATGAGAGGTACACAATCCATACAGATCTAAGTGATATGAGAGGTACACAATCCAACACCTTCAATCTGTTATTGTACCACAATTAAATGTTGTGAAATATGTACCGGGAAATACTTATTGTTGATTCACCCTCACCTGTTTTACCCTCCTTAATTAGGGCCAGTTTATCTCAACAGTGAATAATAGAACACAGCGTATCCTTTATGACATTATATGAATTTATTTAAAGGGCTTTATGTAACACTTAGTAAAAAAAGCCTGGTACACAGTAGCACCTTTCTTAATAATTCAGAACTTAATGTTTGGGGTGACTTTATTTCTCTCCTTGTTTAGAAGCAAACAGCTGACAGTTAAATGCCCCATAAGGAAAGAAAGTTTTGCATGGAAACAGCCAAATCATTCTCCTACTCTTTTCAAGAAGAATCTGTACCTTGTGACATGGAAAATACATTTAATATACAACACACAAAAAGCCTGATTTGGGGCCTTTTGTGATGACTGTTGAGTTTAAACAGCTGATGTTGTACAAGTATTGAGTATTGAATTGTTGCTAGGTGACTACTTTATGTTTTTTAGTAAAGAAATTGAATCAACTGTTCCACTAGAATAAATTAGCCTTCTACTTATCTTTGGTATGTGTTAAATTTACGAAAGTTAAGTTTATAGTTGAAGATTTTCTGTGGTATTAAATTGCTCTATTCTGATTATGGAAGCAAGTCAAGAGATACACCACTCCATGTCAGACACCTGCCTAATATAAAAGTTATGTTTTGATGTTTGTTTGTCAGGTGTGGAAGAGGAATATATGAAGAAAGAGGAGCGCAGAAAAAGTATCAGGGATAAGCTGGAAAGAGGACAAGAATATCTGTTTACTAAGGTTTGCTTGATAGTTAGTAATAGTTTTTCTTAGAAACTAACATTTTTCATCAATTTTCTCTTGACTAGATTTTTAACTCACCTGAAGTGAAGGGCCTTGTGAGCTAACATTATGGTGCAGCTTCCGTTGGCTGTCATACATGTCATGTATGCTTCAACTTTTTCTTTTACTGACGAAATTTGGGTCGGAGCATTTTTGAGCCAATAGAAGTCTAAATTGCATAAATGGAGGGTTTCAGCCTCCCTGTGGATAAAAGGGTAGGACCAATAATGAAAAATCTATAACAAATCCTTCAGCACAGATAAACATATAAAATCAAATATGATCTGGCCATGAAATATCCTTGGACAAAGGGAACATAAAGTTGTATAAACAAAAGTTGTGGCTCCACTTGGGCCATATGAATGGAGTCTAAAATCTTGACTCGGGGCATTCTTTATTTGAAATCCTACTCCTCCTAAGCAGTTGCACATATTATCACCATATTTGGTTTAAAATATCACTAGCTGCATATCTTTTTCGCTGGGCATTAAGAGATGCAACTAGGATCAGATTACGGTAGGAGTCTGTCTCCACCACTGGGAACTTATTCCCTGGGTCATGAGTAATTGAAAAGACAAACAGAATCTTACTACTATAATCTTACCTCTGGGTTCAGCCCTGCCTCTAGGGTCTAAACCCCAAGTCATAATATGGAAACAGTTGAGATTCCTTTTCCTATAACCATCAGTACAATAGCTAGGCATGGACAGACAAATCGTCCATGCTACCAGGGTTTGCCTTAGGTCCACCCCAGCACCTGGAGACTTTTCCTGTTGTCATTGCATAGATACAGCTGAGTTCCCCACCATACAAACATATACAATTGCTAGGCATAAAGAGAAGAATACACTTGTGCATGCAAAATTTCCTCAGGGGTCTGGCCCCACCAACAGGGACTTAGTCGCAGGGTCATAACTCAGGCAATATAATCATATCTATATACACCTCGAGCAAGGATGATTTTGAAGCATACATCGTTGTATAAAGAAACGCTGTAACTCTCCTTGGGGCATAGAGGCAAGTTAACTATTGACCAATGCGTTTTATGTCTACAGTTTACTATGGAGCATCCTTGGAATCAGGCTGTCAAATATTATGTAAAGTAAAGGTGTTGTTCCTTGGAACTTAAAAGTGGAGCCCAAAATAGGGAAATAACTGTAACATTATTATCAATATGAATACTTTGTCATTTGAATAAATATCAAGATGAATGACACAGACTTCATGGCCCTCTTGTTATAGGTTTTTGATATGCTATATGTTTATTTCAGTTTTAAAGATTGATGCCCTTTGATTTCATGGCTTTTCAAGCACAGGCTTTCATCTATAGCACCATGATGAAATGAATGCTGAAATTTTATTAAGTAGTTATTTATTTGTTAGAGTTGATTGTCAAATTTTGTTAATAAAAACTCACCACAGCTTATCAGTTGTTATGGAACCTGTATATTGTAGTTGGAGGAGCGAGACATCCATGAAAGGGCAGAGATTTACTCCATGTGTGTATCCCCTGATGAAGACTACTACATCCCCCCTGAGGAACTGAAGCATGACTCCATGATATTGACCACCAATGGGTATGGTCACCACAGAACATACCAGGTATTTAATCACAATGGGAGACATTTAACAGGCCTTTCTACTCCCTGTTATGATATCTTGGCTTTTTCATATTTCTATTTAACTGGTGAAAATTAAATCGGACTGATAAATGGATGTCAGATATTTCTCTGTTAATGGCTGTTTTGTATGTTTCTTTTAAGTTCTTATCATGTGTAATTGTTATATCATATGATATGGATATAGAGGCAAGTAATTGTCTGCGTCCATCATCTATCCTTTTATTTCCTATTATCATGTGTAATAGGTAATATTAGTTGATTTTCCTTCTATCTTGGACAAATTTCTCTCCAATATTGATAATAATCATCTACCTGTTGACAATAAACACGTATACTTTGGGTATAATATTCCTCTACAGTAATATAATAATATTTCCAGCCTTCCCTTCAGAAACTATTCCCCCTAGCTGTGTTCATCCCAACTAGCATTGACAAAATATTTCCTTCAGTGCAGTTGATATTTCCTTCTACTGTGGATTATATTTACGGCACTTATATAGTATAATAATGGTAATATACTTCTGTTCCATGGATAATATACATTAATTGCTCTTGTAGGGAAACATAGCTATTTGTTTCCTTGACATTAATCAGTTGTTTCAAGAGGATGAAACATGATAAATCATGGGGGAAACAAAGACTTGTGTTCCCCTACAAGGGCAATAAATACTTGATGACCATTATACTGAAATAGAACAATAACACCACAGTGAAGATGATCAGGCTAACATGCCATTGTTGTTGTCTGCTTCAGTCACTCAGAACTTGGGTGGTTACTTAAGTAAATCTGTAGAGAGGCTCAGAATTGGGGAATGTTCAATGTTTTATTTCCTTGTCATGTGATCAATATAATCTAATCTGACACCCTATTATATTGATATTAAAGGTCTAATTCCCTCCCATTATCGGTAATATTTCCCTCTTCCATGGACAGTTTTTTTCGACTTCTCTGATCTCTGAGTCCATTATATGTTGATTTTGTTTTCTGATGTGAAACGTTAATACAACTGTATCCTACACCTCACTTATACTGGTAGGTACCGAAAAAACGCAAGCGCAGGAACTATATGTCTGATAGTGTGTACCTTACCTACCACAACGAGAGTGACCCGTACGACAACAGCCATAAACTACCTATAGGTAACATCTTCTCATCTGTTCATTTTAATTATATATCCATGTTGTAATCAGAGCTCTACTATTAAAGGAAATTATAAATCGCATCACTATTCCACCTCACCTCACAAAAAAAGGCCATGTACTCTCCCTGTCTCTATTGGTATGTTATTAATCTTTTCTTTATAATTAAATGTGCCAATAGTCATGATATTTGGCTTGAAGCATTCTAAGGTGGAGGGCCATCAACTTGTTCAAATGAATGGCTTTAACCTACTTTCAATGTCATCCGAGTCATATGTAAAAAATCTTAAAAGAACATCTTCTGATTTCTTTTTTAAGATCTTTTAAGTCTAAATTAAGCAATGTTATTGACTTGCATGCAGCTTTCTTGAAATAATGTCATTTAAGCTTTTTGAATAAATAACTTTGACCTACTTTGAGGTCACATGAGTAAAAGAAGTCAAACTCTTCCAAAAAAGATCCATAAAATTTGGAGAAATGATGTTTAGCCTGTAGTGTTAGCTATAATTGCTTGATATCAGGTTTATTTCAATTGATCTGTTTGACAAGTCTGAAAGTAATATGTGAAATGAGTTTGCCAACAGTATTAGGTAGTTTAGTTTAAACAGTATTTTTCTTCAATAACCAAACTGTTTATTGCATTTAAAATATGATATGATAGAAAAACAATCTTTTATTAATTCCTCTCATGATGCTGTTGAATAACAGGTGTCAGTGATAAAGGCCAATTGGGCCTCTTGTTATGGTTTAGACAGGGAGGATATTCACATTAGTTATTGTTTTAAGACAGTAAAATGATCCATATTGCTTCTTGTTTTTCAAGTCAGTAAGTAGAGTCACAGATTGTTGTATTGTAAGGCAGTAAGTAGAGTCACAGGTTGTTGTATTGTAAGGCAGTAAGTAGAGTCACAGGTTGTTGTATTGTAAGGCAGTAAGTAGAGTCACAGGTTGTTGTATTGTAAGGCAGTAAATAGAGTTACAGGTTGTTGTATTGTAAGGCAGTAAGTAGAGTCACAGGTTGTTGTATTTAAAGGCAGTAAGCTGATTCGTCCACCTGACAAGCTGGTAGAACTAGTCGGCCAGGCCATTGATGGAAGCCCTGACGGTCTGCTGCAGGTCCCACAGATCTACACTGTTGTACAGTACGTAACTCCATATTAATGTGCAGTTAAGGCAGATAGTCACAGAACTCAGTTGTGACTCCAACAAAGAAGAGTTCAAATTCGTTTGTCCATTTTTCTACCTTTGAGTTTATTGCCAATTTTTTATTACCAATAAAAATATGGTTTTGCTTATCGATTCTATCTTTTAAAGTAATGTTGTGTTATGGGCCAATGACATCAATATCGTTTGAAATTTTGTTGCATTTTTGTTTAATCTGTAAACAAAAATCAACATGGATGCCATCACTCGTCATAATTAAGAATTATAGTTTTTTATTAAAATGTATAGATCTCAGTTAGCAACACATAGTATCCTACCGTAATACAGCGCTTCTTGTTTTGTGTGGCAGTACATAATTTACTATATGGCAGTCTTTAAGATATTATATGATGGTGAAAGCAATGAAAAAGGCTTTTTCAAATATTTATTTCAGAAATAGATATCCATATTTTCGGTACATGGATCGAGCAGCTCTTGGAAGCTGGAGGGTATGTACAGTCAGTTAAATGTTTCTTATGTGATAAGTTAAATATTGTTTCTCATGTGGGCATTGATTAAATATCTGTTATCAGAATTCAATATTAAAGTGCTTCTTAACATGGTCAAATTTATTGTTTCATTTGTGATCAAATTTGATATTTCTTTAGTGTCAAAGGTCAATTAAAAAAATCAATTATGACATCAATGTCATCAAATGTTTTATATTTGGTCATCAATTAAATAATGTTTCTTATGCAGTCAAAATCAATTAAAAGTTTGTTATGTCATCAAAAGACAATTATACACCAAAGAATTTCAGAAGTGTAAAAATAGATAAAGCAATAATTTGACACGTTGAGTGCTTAATTATGTCTCCCCTTCTAATGAAGGGAGACATATTGTATTACCAGTACTGGTTCTTCTTCTGGTTCTTCTTATCGCAACTTGTCCGGGCCATAACTTTTAAACCATTAAAGATATCATGATGAAACTTAGGTATGCATGCATCACCCACAGAAGGTGTGCAGTGCCCTAAAATTAGGTCACTGTGACCTTCACCTCAAGGTCAAAGGTCAAATAAGTGCAACATATTCAGTAAATTCTTGTCCGGCCTGTAATTTTTAAACCGTTAAAGATATCTTGATCAAACTTGAAGTATACCTGCATCACCCACAGAAGGTGTGCAGTGCACTGGATTTAGGTCTCGTGCTTCACTATATGCAGAGTTATGGCCCTTTGTTTATTTTAAATACAGAAGTTTGTCCACAGCATAACTTCTAAACCATTAAAGATATCTTAAACAAACTTGAAGTATACCTGCATCACCCACAGAAGGTGTGCAGTGCACTGGATCTAGGTCTCGTGCCCCACTATATACAGAGTTATGGCCCTTTGGGTTTTTTTAATACCAAAGTTTGTCCGGAGCATAAAATCCATGTTATTTCACCTACGTTGACCAAACTAACCATATTTATGTATCTTGGGAAGGTGGAATCTCTCGCACTTAAATCAGGTTTTGTGCCCCACTATATACAGAGTTATGGCCCTTTGTTTATTTCTAATACCGAAGTTTGTCCACGGCATAGCTTCCATGTTATTTCACCTACGTTGACCAAACTTGCTATACTTTTAATGTATCTTGGGAAGTAGGAGTGTCACATTCTAAATTCGGGTCTCATGCCCCACTATATAAAGAGATATGGCCCTTTGTTTTGTTTTTTTATATCGAAGTTTGTCTATTGGCTAATAAGGGTAGACATATGTTGTTGTTGTTTTTTACTGAATTTAGACAACAATAGACCAATAAATAAACAGCATTCTAGTTGGAGGTGCCACAATGATCAAAAGTTCACCTGAATTTAGGTAAGCAAATAGCAATTTTCCCTTTTTTCATAACAGAGTAATGAGAATCTCTATTAGCAGGGGTTGTCTATATATATATTCTATACCTGTTCAGGAGCTTCCCCAGTGTACAATGGCCCTCCTCTCACCCTCTGGGACTCTTAGGTGTGTGCCACTGTGCCACATGTCCTAAAACTACTTTATCAAATGATGTGCTTGGAAAAAAAATCAAGCACATACAGGAAGTTTCAATAAATTTGGGCCAAAGAAGCTTTGCCAAGTAGCGGACACCAAACTCTGCATTTTCCATACTACATGTACCTATACATACTGATCGACTGTTTCTCTCACCTATTACCCAAAATGTGAAGATGGTGTTTACATAAACTAATCAAGGCTGTTAATGAAAAAATCAGAAAAAATAAGGCATACCTTAAGACCTTCAGGGCAAGCTTGTGAAATAGTTCTCATGTTCATAAAATGGTATCAAATACCGCTTGCAAGATCATTATGGTCGGTTTAATGATGTTTTAATGGAATTTTAATTGTGACATCATAACATAACATCATATGATTGTGACATCATAATAGTTTAGGGCACTGGGGCAACTTTATTTGGGATACACATACAAACATGAGTGTCCCCTATGGGACACTTGTTACTTACATACATAGAGGAAGGAGAAAATCACCTCTCATTGCCCCCTACCAATTACACTAACAATTTTCTTTATATTTAAGAGCTCCATAAGACACGCACTATACCAGAAATGGTTTAGGAAGATTCGGTTTGGGACTCATGCCATCAACACCAAGGGCTGTTACTGGGCGAACAACCACACCTATGTACCAGTCAACAAGAAGGAGGAGACGGTCCCCCGACGACACAAACCTTCCACTGACAGTGAATACTCCAGCAAGAAGGAAACTCGAGGTAGCAAAACGTTTACTTATAGATAAAATCACTACTGTTGATATAGGGGAGCACTAGCTGTTAGTAACTTGTCTCTGATATGTAATTTGGTTACAGTTAGTTTATATAGGGGAGCACTAGCTGTTAGTAACTTGTCGCTGTTATGTAATTGGGTTACAGTTAGTTTATATAGGGTAGCACTAGCTGTTAGTAACTTGTCTCTGTTATGTAATTGGGTTACACTTAGTTTATATAGGGGGGCACCAGCTGTTAGTAACTTGTCTCTGATAAGTAATTGGGTTACAGTTAGGTATAGGGGAGCACTAGCTGTTAGTAACTTGTCGCTGATATGTTATTTGGTTACACTTAGTAATAGGGGAGCACTAGCTGTTAGTAACTTGTCGCTGTTATGTAATTGGGTTACAGTTAGTTTATATAGGGGAGCACTAGCTGTTAGTAACTTGTCGCTGTTATGTAATTGGGTTACAGTTAGTTTATATAGGGGAGCACTGGCTGTTAGTAACTTGTCTCTGTTATGTAATTGGGTTACACTTAGTTTATATAGGGGGGCACCCGCTGTTAGTAACTTGTCTCTGTTATGTAATTGGGTTACAGTTAGTTTATATAGGGGAGCACCAGCTGTTAGTAACTTGTCTCTGTTATGTAATTGGGTTACAGTTAGTCATAGGGGAGCACTGGCTGTTAGTAACTTGTCTCTGATATGTAATTGGGTTCCAGTTAGGTATAGGGGAGCACTAGCTGTTAGTAACTTGTCTCTGTTATGTAATTGGGTTACACTTAGTTTATATAGGGGAGCACCAGCTGTAAGTAACTTGTCTCTGATATGTAATTGGGTTACAGTTAGTCATAGGGGAGCACTGGCTGTTAGTAACTTGTCTCTGATATGTAATTGGGTTACAGTTAGGTATAGGGGAGCACTAGCTGTTAGTAACTTGTCTCTGATACGTAATTGGGTTACAGTTAGTCATAGGGGAGCACAAGCTGTTATTAACTTGTCTCTGATATGTAATTGGGTTACAGTTAGTTATAGGGGAGCACTAGCTGTTAGGAACTTGTCTCTGATACGTAATTGGGTTGCAGTTAGTCATAGGGGAGCACAAGCTGTTAGTAACTTGTCTCTGATATGTAAATGGGTTACACTTAGTTTATATAAGGGGGCACCAGCTGTTAATAACTTGTCTCTGATATGTAATTTGGTTACACTTAGTTTATATAAGGGGGCACCAGCTGTTAATAACTTGTCTCTGATATGTAATTGGGTTACAGTTAGTTTATATAGGGTAGCACTAGCTGTTAGTAACTTGTCTCTGATACCTAACTGTAACCCAATTACATATCAGAGACAAGTTAATAACAGTTAGGTATAGGGGAGCACTAGCTGTTAGTAACTTGCTCTGATATGTTAATTGGGTTACAGTTAGTTATAGGGGAGCACTATCTGTTAGTAACTTGTCTCTGATATTTAATTGGGTTACACTTAGTTTATATAGGGGGGCACCAGCTGTTAGTAACTTGTCTCTTATATGTAATTGGGTTACAGTTAGGTATATGGGAGCACTAGCTGTTAGTAACTTGCTCTTATTATTTAATTGGGTTACAGTTAGTTATAGGGGAGCTCTATCTGTTAGTAACTTGTCTCTGATATTTAATTGGGTTACACTTAGTTTATATAGGGTAGCACTAGCTGTTAGTAACTTGTCTCTGATATGCAATTGGGTTACAGTTAGGTATAGGGGTGCACCAGCTGTTAGTAACTTGTCTCTGTTATGTAATTGGGTTACCCTTAGTTTATATAGGGGAGCACTAGCTGTTATTAACTTGTCTCAGATATATGTTATTGGGTTACGGTTAACTGTTAATAACTTGTCTCTTATATGTTAATTGGGTTACAGTTAGTTATAGGAGAGCACTAGCTGTTAGTAACTTGTCTCTGATATGGAATTGGGTTACAGTTAGGTATAGGGGGGCACCAGCTGTTAGTAACTTGTCTCTTATATGTAATTGGGTTACAGTTAGGTATATGGGAGCACTAGCTGTTAGTAACTTGCTCTTATTATTTAATTGGGTTACAGTTAGTTATAGGGCAGCACTAGCTGTTAGTAACTTGTCTCTGATATATGTTATTGGGTTACGGTTAACTGTTAATAACTTGTCTCTGATATGTTAATTGGGTTACAGTTAGTTATAGGGTAGCACTATCTGTTAGTAACTTGTCTCTGATATTTAATTGGGTTTCACTTAGTTTATATTGGGGGGCACCAGCTGTTAGTAACTTGTCTCTTATATGTAATTGGGTTACAGTTAGGTATAGGGGAGCACTAGCTGTTAGTAACTTGTCTCTGATATGTTATATGGTTACACTTAGTTTATATAGGGTAGCACTGGCTGTTAGTAACTTGTCTCTGATATGTTAATTGGGTTACAGTTAGTTATGGGGGAGCACTAGCTGTTAGTAACTTGTCTCAGATATATGTTATTGGGTTACGGTTAACTGTTAATAACTTGTCTCTGATATGTTAATTGGGTTACACTTAGTTTATATAGGGTAGCACTGGCTGTTAGTAACTTGTCTCTGATATGTAATTGGGTTACAGTTCGTTATAGGGGAGCACAAGCTGTTTGTAACTTGTCTCTGATAACTTATTGGGTTACGGTTAGGTATAGGGGGAGCACTAGCTGTTAGTAACTTGTCTCTGATATGTTAATTGGGTTACAGTTAGTTATGGGGAAGCACTAGCTGTTAGTAACTTGTCTCTGATATATGTTATTGGGTTACGGTTAACTGTTAGTAACTCGTCTCTGATATATGTTATTGGGTTACGGTTAACTGTTAGTAACTTGTCTCTGATATATGTTATTGGGTTATGGTTAGGTATAGGGGAGCACTAGCTGTTAGTAACTTGTCGCTGATATGTTATTTGGTTACACTTAGTAATAGGGGAGCACTAGCTGTTAGTAACTTGTCTCTGATATATGTTATTGGGGTATGGTTAGGTATAGGGGAGCACTAGCTGTTAGTAACTTGTCGCTGATATGTTATTTGGTTACACTTAGTAATAGGGGAGCACTAGCTGTTAGTAACTTGTCTCGACAGATGCTGGGAAATTTAGTATGACAAAAATTATGGCAGGAATTTGTAACTTGGTAAATTGTTATACATGTATTTTGTTTCATTGATGGGTGATTGCCATGGTAGGGTATTTTTGAAAGGATCAAGATATGTTCCCCTTGCAATCTATTTTGGAATGATCAATGTTACAAAAGCTGCCTTGAAGACTTTCACATTTTGAAAGGATTACACACATCGGTTTGTTGACCTCGTGCCTGTACTTTTTTGAAGGGTCAGAAAAACCTGATTATGATGATTTTGACCTTGACCCTGACACTCATGACAAAGTAATAGCTCTCTTGACAGAGGAGGAGGAAAAGGAATTGGATCTACAAGGGGAATATGGGAATCTTGAGGTGAGTAAATATACAGTTTAACTATTCTACTCCACTTTTGTGGAATAGCTTTGCCTATAGAGAGCTATTCCATTATTATACATATACCTAGAGCACTAGTCAAATTACTTGTCTTATGCATATACAGGTACTATTACCTAAGATATTGATATCTAGAGAGGTAGTCTATTTATCTAGATATGATCAAAATAGTCTATTACTCTGGACAATGAAAAAAATCATCAACATTCACCACTTCATGTCATCATGTAGATTGTCATCAATCTTCAAACCAGTCCATTGTATCAATCTATAATGGCTGGGAAGGTCCTTAGGTCTCTTAGCATCAATGGTAACTGAAACGGATTTCCGACTACATGCTTATAATGCTAGTATTTGTTTTAGATATATTTATTATTTGTTAAAGATTTGTTAAAAGAATCTTTTAATCCAGGATGTGGTGTGTATTGCCAATGAGTACGGGATATCTCTGGCAGAGTATGGCCCTCTATTAGGTATGGACAAAGTGCCGACAACAACTTTCACAAGACCAAGCGATGTGGTGCCCTCACCGGTACGTGACCCTGATCCCATCCTGTCTACCTGTGGCCCAGACTGGCAGACGGGCACTAAAGATCACATGCTTGCCTCATCTGGTAAGTAGTCTTTACCTATAGAAAAATAATCATATCAAATTGAACATTTAAATCTGTTGAAATTATCTGAATATTAGAACAGGTGAATGCAATCTCATACCTTTCAATGACATGGTTTTAATTCACATTTCAGGTAAAACAAAAGTTGTAGACTCACCTGCAATTTTACCTGCATCTGCCCTGGCATGGAATGAACAGCAGCAGACATTGTACAACATGAGCTGTGTCCCGCCCATCTCTACAGGCTCCCAGGACCAGGCCTGTCCAGCACTGACCAGCCCACTCCTCCCCAACATCAATCCCGAGATCCTACGACTGGACTACAGGTTTGACAATCCTGGAGGTCTGTTGTCAGATCCACAGATGGGGATTGGCCCTGCGTCTCAGTCATCAGAGGGCTATCAGTTATCTCGGGAACCCTACGACACAGAACCATCAATGTCATTTGATATAGAACAGCTTCCTGAAATGTACAATTCTGATATGTTTATGCCAGAAAATTGTTTCAGTGATATTGGTTAATATACATAGAATTTTAAAACAATATTTTAAAGTGACTAAGAGATTTCATAAAATGACAATGTGCAAGAAATGTACAACTTCAGTATGTTTATTGCTTCAGTGAAATCAGTTGGTATATACACATACAAGATATAAAGACATTTCAAAGGGACAATTAATAAAATTAGGGTGTGTAAAATAATTATTTTAATGGTTGATTTATGTAGATTTAATATTTTACTTCTTGCATGGATATGAAGAACTATTTTGATAGAGTAATTTGTGATCTCCTTTGTTGTAAATGATTTTTTAAGTGCATGTGTCCGTGTATGAATCTGTTTACCCTATGTGAATATCTTATTATCACGAGTCTAATTGACACCTTGTTTTAGAAATTTGACTGATCCTGTCAGGAATCAGTTCAGGGTAATCTATGACAGTAACATTATTTTGTACCATAATTTGGCAATATTTTTATTCCACAATTAGTGCATTTTGACCGGTGAGATATTTTAATTGTAATTATTGTAAAAGTATACATATATATGTCTTTGTGATGTACATAAGATTTTCAATAAATGATATTGATGATTATGTGTCTTTTATTATAAACTTTGTTTTTTATTTTACAGCAATTACGATACTAGTTATATCAGCTGATATCAATCAGTCTTGCTGGCCTGGATGTTTGTAGTCCGAGGGCCTTAATGATGTGTCTTTAGACGGTTGATCTTCTCTAACTAGGTCCAGCAAGGAACAAGTCTTTCATAGCATTGAATCATAAACCGAAACTAATATAAAGGAGGAGTTATTTAGTTTGACCATTAAAAAGGAATTAAGCTAATAGGAAGGTGTTATTAAGTTTGATCCTTTTATATGTATCAGCATACCTTAAGAGTTCTACACTCCCAATCCTTTAAAGTATCGGCTGTAAATGATTATTATTAATGCCATTTGAAAGGAAAACAAACTTAAAAAAATAGCCATTGCTATAAAACATTGGAACCCTGGAGGATTACATGAAGTAAATAATTTAAATAAATATACTGCTGTATTGAAAAAAATATAGCCATTACGACCATTTAGTTTTGAAACAATTACTGCTATATAAAAACACCTGATTATATATATTAAAGCAAACGAGTAATATCCACAGTGCGGACAAAGGAATCTGAACATTTCAAGGCAATCCTTTATTAGACAGAAATATGAACAATTACATATCAAAACATATAACACAGATAAACAGTCACCAGGAGACACTACTACATCACATAATACATGGCAGTAACCAGTTTTCTATAATGAGGTTTGTGATATTTGTTTCACGATGACTGTTTATCTCTGCTATTTTGTATTTGGATCATAACTTGGAAATAGCTGGGATCCCCATCTTATAACCATATACACATACATGTACAGGGGCCTAACTTGTTGAAGCCTTGAAACAAATTCTTCTGAAAAAAATAAGAAAGCTAAAAGGTGGTAATATCAGGGAAACAGCATTCTGAAATAAAGGGCTATCAAGTTTGTTCAAATAAGTGATCTTGTCTCGCTTTCAAGGTCATAGAGGTCAAATTTGTTAAAATCTTTAAACGTCTTCTGATATGAAGAGGTCTAAGGTGATATTAATACAGTTGCATGTTGGAAAAGAGATTTTTTTAAAATTTTATATCTAGATTGTTCAAAAACATAACCTTGACCCACATTCAAAGCAAGGGTCAAATGCACATTAAACCAGTTAACTGACTTCTAAATAACCAAAAAGCAAAGGGTCGGTATGTTTTGTTTAAGTGGATGACTTTGGCCAATTTTAATGGTCCTTTAGATCAAATGTGTGAAAACCTTTGAATGATGAGGTGATCTATTTAGCCTGTAGCATACTAGGATGAATACCTATCGAGTTTGGATAAGTTAATTTGAAATTTTCAGTTTTGAATGTCACACCACTGAATACCAGGTTACCGAAACAAACCCATTGGACCTCTTGTTTTGAAGATGTGACGAGTTATATTAAGATAAAATAGATAAATATGGAAAAACAGCAGTCAAATATTAGCAATTTATCCAATGAGAAGTTCAGAAAAGTATTGTTAGATAAAAAAAAATAACAATGGCCTAAGACTTGGTCACATAAACGTAAATTAAATACATGCAAAAATGTCTGCAGACAAAACGTGAATACTTTTGCATTTGTAGCACCATTACATTTTTACATTTTGTGACGGATGTTTTGTAGACAGTTCAGAGAAGATGACAGTACATTGGGATTAAGTTAGAATAGATGTCAGGGTTGTCTCTCTTAGATCAAAGCAGGACCGTTAAGGAAAACCTAGCCAGCCCGTCCAATTTCACTTTCGTACATAATGTCTTTAATAAGGAAAACCTAGCCGCTCGTCCAATTTCACTTTCGTATATAATGTCTTTAAATAACAAAAAGAGTTCACCACGTCCATCCAATAAACTCCTCTATACTTGAAATCAAGGACTCTACAGTCTCGTATAAATCTGCCATTTCCCTCGATATTTACTTACAGCAGGGACGGCTTTCTACTAAGCTGTGTGTTTAATGCTGACGATTTTCATATAATGAACTTTCTCCCTTTCTTGATAGTAACGTTTCTGCTTCCCCAGCTACGTTGTTTATATGTCTCGGTTGATTCGGTATTTAAAAGCTTGCGCCGTATAGCATTATTAACGCGATAGCTGTCGACTCAATGCAGGTTGATAAAGAATGGAAGTTTTAGGGTTGCCATCATGATCCGTTTAAGAAACATGCTATTTCCGTGTGTGATATTAAAGTCGTTTTTTTTTATTACGTTCACTAGTGTGCCTGGTTATTTTTCACTGCCCTGGTTCTCACTTTGAGGGCGTGACACTACTCAGATTTGACCTTGATTTTCGTGACGGGTATCGCCGATGAAGCAAAACGTGCTTACCCTTGCGAAATACATTGTTTTCTTTTTATAAGGTTTCCATGTAAATCTTACATTTGTTAATATTTTACCCTAGTTTTCTCAAGTTTGAGCTCAAATTCCTATTTCATTACAATTGTGTGTTGTATATTTTTATATAGCATGTATCTTTTGTGTTTGGTTTTTGGTCAGTTGTTTATTTTCCCAAACCATTATGTTTTATGGTGATTGATAAAATATCCTGTTACCTTATTTATGTTTATAAGTTTTATGATCATTGTCTGTGATGGATAATGTGAATCATGCCAGGTGTGATAACCTCGTGTTCTCACTGCCACAGGGACCTGAGAATCATCATTGAGTGTGGCATTTTACCGAAAATTGATATAAACCCTTAAAACGTGTAAAATTACTCTAAACACCTTAGCTTAAGTCCAAATATAGCTGTAACAAATTATCATGTCCCTGTCACAATACCAAGGTACAAAGAGTGACGCGAGTTTACGGTTACTATATAATGAAACGTGTAACTTTGATATCAATTATAGTCTGTAGAACGCAAGTTGATGGTAAACTTGACAATATTTCATCACCTCGTCGTCATCATTATTATCAACATGATTTGTTTATTCTATGTTTACCTCGCCATGTTATATAATTCTGTGTCTTGTTCAATATGAGAAATAACCTGAACTATATCACGATTTACCCTCGTCTGTTTTCGTTAGACTAGTTTACTGAGTTATAAAACTCAGATTCAGCAGATTGTTAAAACTTCACGATCCTCATTTGTGTTTTCAACTGAATAGTTGAGTTAAGATGACTTAACAAAAAGACCACGTCATCTTTAAAAAGTAAGGGCCCAATAACTGAACTAACGTGTGGCAGTATTTGCAGCCAAGCTTAGCCTGCAAATAGATACCAGGTCCAGCTTCCTAATTTATCGCGAGGAAGAATGTAAAAAAACAACTTAGATAGGTCAATGAGGATGGGGGAAAAGTAAAGTATATTACACGGTATTCGGCATGAGGACTCTTAAAGTTCTTTCCAAATCAATGAAGTAAGGTGATTTTATATGTATTTATCATCAGAACAAGAAAGTGGGTATGAACATAGAATCAGAGGTTGAGCTTGAGAACAGCGTCATGAAAACGGGCCCTTTTCTGATGGCTGCCGAAAAGGAATTTAAAATATTACTTAGATACCTCGTATTCATCAAAAATTGTTTTTTTCAGAGAGTTTGGAGTAACTTTGAAAAATGCTGACAGGCCTGTTGTGACCATGGTGAGCTTATGCTATACCGCAGCGTCCGTCGTCCGTCCGTCAACTTTTCCTTTAAAATGCTACTTGTCCTGAACGGCTAAGTAGATTTTGACTAAATTTGGTCTGGAGCATCCTTAGGCCAATGGGACTCAATTTTGATTAGATAGTGGGTGTGTTACCCTTCAGGGCAAAGGAGCGGGGCCGAATAGGGGAAATAGAGGTACAACATTTAAAATCCTTCTTCTACCGTAGGGATTAAGGGATTTTATCCTTATTTAGTCTGGAGCATCCGTGGGCCATAAGGAATTAATTTTGTATAAACCATGGGTCTGGCCCCGCAGGGGCCTTAGGGGCGGGGCCCAATAGGGGAAATATAGCAAATTCTTTAAAATACTTCTGCTTCTGTAGGAAGGAAAGGATTTGGTCCATATTTGGTGTGGAGCATCCTTGGGTAAAGGGGAACCAATTTTGTATAAACGGTGGGTGTGCCCCCCACTGGGACCTGAGGGGTGGGGCCCAATGGGGAAATAGAGGTAAAACGTTTATAATCCTTCTTCTACCATAGGAATTAAGGGATTTTATCCTAATTTAGTCTGGAGCATCCTTGGGCCAAGGAGAGGACTCAATTTTGTATAAGCAGTGAGTGTGGTCTCCAAGGGGACAGAAGGGTGGGGCCCAATAGGAGGAGAATTAGAGGTAAAACCTTTAAAATCCTTCTTCGACCATCGGGATTAAGGGATTTTATCCTTATTTAGTCTGGAGCAGCCTTTGGCCAAGGGGATTCAATTTTGTATAAACGATGGGGTAAGGCTTTGTTTGAAGTTTGTTTTTGCTATATCTCAAGTACTGGATGGATCTTTCTGAAATTTCGTATGTACTTACAGCACCTACCATGGAGTGCTATATTTTTACTTCAAACCAATTATTTTAAACATATTCAGGTGAGCGATACAGGCCCTCTGTCCATGGTATACTTCATTTTGTAAACTGGAGCAGCCTGTGCCTTCTCAAACCGATTAGGAAAAGTATGTTAAACTTCAGTCAGTAACTTAGAGAGAATACCGTCAACAGCCGTTACCTTTTGATGCGAAGTGTAGAAGATATAAGCTTAAAGTCTGAAGTATCAGCTGGATAGCCATCACATATATCACCAGCTACATTTACACAACGTTTGGAACATTGTATACCACACCATGCAATTATTTCATTTTCGTTTAAAAAAAAATCCAGATTTTTTAGTGTACGAACAGAGTTTTGTGTTTTATAACATGTCACTTAACACCTGTAAAGACTGTGTGGAGTAATATTAATGCTATGTACACATTCACGATCGATTAAAACATTTAAATTTGTCAGACCATAAGAGAGCTACTATTTGCTCAAGGTCCATATATCACGGAAGGGACCACATTATTATATATTAGTGTCTGTCACGAACCATTGCTGCAGTTAAATGGGACCCTGTTCTTTCCGATAGATAAGGAGGTTATGTTTTACAAGTAGTCCCTATTACGGTCAAATTCAAGGCATATCGATATACAGATAACATCATTGTAACCTTAACATTGTGTTTCTAGTGGGTCGTAGTTATATAGAGATTTCAGTTTGTTAACACGGGTCTATAGAGATAGCGTCGGAGATTAATGGTTTTAAATGCCAGGGATTAATATAAGACGAGCGATAGACAGTCTATGATGCATTAAATAATGAAAACGCGAGTTACATCAATATTACGTTGTGAATATATAAAATGTTGTTGGTTTTGTCCTGACAACCAAACAAGTTTGCCCAGTAGGAAGGTAGCTGCAAACGTTTATTGTCCCGATACGATTTGATAGGAGGCAGGCTATTGTTATACAAATTGATTGCACTCTTTTTGCATTTGTAGCCCATTTCAAGATCATAGGAGACACTTGTAAGGTTGTTTCCCTGTTTATGCATGAATTCGATCTATCTAGACGTTCCAATCTCTTGACCACCTTGAAATATTCTTCACTGATTGAATCTTTTCCTCAACGTCTTGTTAATTTTGTTTTTTTATTTTGTAGTCCTCATATCCCTGTTATTCTAACTATATGTCTTCATGATTCATAATACGTTTTCTACTAGATTTCGGGGTTCCTCGGGGGTCGGTGTTAGGACCACGAAAATATTGCCTGTACTCCAAACCGATTGGAGAGATTTGTCGTCGCCATAGCCTTCGCTATCATTGTTATGCCGATGACACACAAATTCACATGGTCATCAAACCACAGGACAGTTGGAAGACAGTTTCAGAAAGTCTGGAAGCTTGTCTGACAGATATAAGTATCTGGATGAACGCCAACACGCTAAAGCTTAATCAGGAAAAGACGGAACTAATCGTCTTTTCCCCAAAGTGTCGGCAAGCAATGGCTCTCCAGCTCAAGGTTGGTGCCAGAACTATTGAGACTGCCCCAGCTGTTAAAAACCTAGGGGTATACTTTGATAGTTCACTGAACATGGAGAAACAAGTGAACGCTATTGCCCAATCCTGTTATTACCAGCTCGTGAACATCGGCTGTATTCGGCAGTTTATAACTGCAGATGCATGCAAGATTTTGGTGAATTCACTTGTTACCTCTCGGTTGGATTATCTGACAAACTAACTAGTCGTCTGCAGAGGGTTCAGAACACTGCAGCACGGCTGGTTACTCGTACTTGAAAGAGAGAGCACATCACACCTGTGCTATATTCGTTGCACTGGTTACCTGTGTGACTACTATTATTCCCTCTGGTAGGCTGTCCTATCTGAAAGACTGTTTCCTCTGACAGACTGTTTCCCTCTGACAGGTTGTTCCCTTTGACAGGCTGTTTCGTCTGACAGGCTGTTCCCATTGTCAGGCTGTTCACTCTGACATGCTGTTCCCTCTGACAGGTTGTTCCCTTTGACAGGCTGTTTCGTCTGACAGGCTGTTCCCTTTGACAGGTTGTTCCCTCGACGGACTGTTCCCTCTGTCAGGCTGTTCACTCTGACAGGCTGTTCCCTCTGACAGGCTGTTCCCTCTGACAGGCTGTTTTCTCTGACATGCTGTTCCCTCTGACAGGCTGTTTCCACTGACAGGCTGTTTCCTCTGACAGGCTGATCCCTCTGACAGGCTATGTCCTCTGACAGGCTGTTTTCTCTGACAGACTGTTCCCTCTGACAGGCTGTTCCATCTGATAGGCTGTTCCTTCTGACAGACTGTTCTTTCTGGTAGGCAGTTCCCTCTGACAGGCTGTTCAACCTGGTAGGCTGTTCCCTCTGACAGACTGCTCCCTCTGACAGACTGCTCCCTCTGACAGGCTATTTCCTCTGACAGACTGTATCCTCTGACAGGCTGTTCCCTCTGACAAGCTGTTCCTTCTTAAGGGAGACTCGGGTTGTTCAACCACTAAGGGAGCCGCGGATTGTTCAACCATTAAGGGAGACTAGGGTTGTTCAGCCACTAAGGGAGACTGGGGTTGTTTAACCACTTAGGGAGACTGGTTGTTCAACCACTAAGGGAGACTCGGGTTTTCAGCCACTAAGGGATAATTGGGTTGTTTAACCAATAAGGGAGACTCGGGTTGTTCAACCACTAAGGGCGAATCGGGTTGTTTAACCAATAAGGGAGACTCGGGGTGTTCAACCACTAAGGGAGAATCGGGTTGTTTAACCACTAAGGGAGACTCGGCTTGTTCAACCATTAAGGGAGACGACACGGGTTGTTTAACCACTAAGGGAGAATCGGGTTGTTTAACCACTAAGGGAGTCTCGGCTTGTTCAACCATTAAGGAAGACGACACGGGTTGTTTAACCACTAAGGGAGACTCGGGTTGTTCAACCACTAAGGGAGACTCGGGTTGTTTAACCAATAAGGGAGACTAGGGTTGTTCAACCACTAAGGGAGACTCGGGTTGTTCAACCACTAAGGGAGAATCGGGTTGTTTAACCAATAAGGGAGACTCGGGTTGTTCAACCACTAAGGGAGACTTTGATTGTTTAACCAATAAGGGAGACTCGGGTTGTTCAGCCACTAAGGGAGACTCGGGTTGTTTAACCACTTAGGGAGACTGGTTGTTCAACCACTTAGGGAGACTCGGGTTGTTCAACCATTAAGGGAGACTCGGGTTGTTCAACCAATAAGGGAGACTCGGGTTGTTTAACCATTAAGGGAGACTCGAGTTGTTTAACCACTAAGGGAGACTCGGGTTTGTTTAACCATTAATGGAGACTCGAGTTGTTTAACAACTAAGGGAGATTGGGGTTGTTCAACCACTAAGGGAGACTCGGGTTGTTTAACCACTAAGGGAGACTCGGGTTGTTCAACCACTAAGGGAGACTCGGATTGTTCAACCATTAAGGGAGACTCGGGTTGTTCAGCCACTAAGGGAGACTCGAGGTGTTTAACCACTAAGGGAGACTCGGGTTGTTCAACCACTAAGGGAGACTCGTGTTGTTCAACCACTAAGGGAGACTTTGATTGTTTAACCAATAAGGGAGACTCGGGTTGTTCAACCACTAAGGGAGACTCGGGTTGTTTAACCACTTAGGGAGACTCGGGTTTGTTTAACCATTAAGGGAGACTCGAGTTGTTTAACCATTAAGGGAGATTCGGGTTGTTCAACCACTAAGGGAGACTCGAGTTGTTTCACCACTAAGGGAGATTCGGGTTGTTCAACCACTAAGGGAGACTCGGGTTGTTTAACCACTAAGGGAGGCTCGAGTTGTTTAACCACTAAGGGAGACTCGGGTTGTTCAACAATTAAGGGAGACTCGGGTTGTTTAACCACTAAGGGAGACTCGAGTTGTTTAACCACTAAGGGAGACTCGGGTTGTTTAACCACTTAGGGAGACTGGTTGTTCAACCACTAAGGGAGATTCGGGTTGTTCAACCACTAAAAGAGACTGGTTGTTTAACCAGTAAAGGAGACTCGGGTTGTTTAGCCACTAAGGGAGACTGGTTGTTTAACCACTATAGGAAACTCGGGTTGTTTAGCCACTTAGGGAGACTGGTTGTTTAACCAGTAAGGGAGACTCGGGTTGTTCAGCCACTAAGGGAGACTGGTTGTTTAACCACTAAGGGAGACTCGGGTTGTTGAACCACTAAGGGAGACTCGGGCTGTTCAACCATTAAGGGAGTCTCGAGTTGTTTAACCACTAAGGGAGACTCGGGTTGTTTTACCACTTAGGGAGACTGGTTGTTCAACCACTAACGGAGGCTCGGGTTGTTCAACCATTAAGGGAGACTTTTGTATCATACGTTTTATGTTTAAAGATTCAAGTATGGCGGTGGGTGATTAACGATGGCAGTGTTATTAGCAGAAATTAAGTTTTGTATCTGAAATAAGATAAGGACGATGCTACTATCCACGGGAACCTTTGCGAATGAAGAGATGTAAAAACAAGAGACTACCTATGTGTTAACAAAACAAATCCGTAAATCAACGGCAAATGAACAAATGAAGGATTTGCATTGAGATGCCGGAGAAAAAAAAATCAAGATTTAAAATTGTTTAGTATGACGGACAACCCTCGGAATTGTTTCGTGAGATGTGTTATCTGTACCTATTTCTCCTGGAGAATCAAATACGTAGAGCAGGAGTACAAATACTCGAATTTACTATAACGATGTGTCAGTTATCTTGAGTGACTCGGGGTGATGGAAGGTCAGTCAAAAGGGTGAAAACAAGCTTTCTTTACAAACTCTGGACTGCTCTGATGTTCTATGGTAACTGGTGGCGCTCTCTGCAGGAACCCATACTTACTGATAGTAATAACATCTCAGATGACAAAAGCGTAAAGCTTCGGAGTTTGGATCATTCAAGTATTGCCTGTCTTCCAACCCAATTGTATATAGATATGCAGCATCATAATACGGTGTGGCCGATTGGTACTATTTCTTCAGTTCGCTAGATTTAATTCTCATAAATTTTCGTCAATCCGCATATTTAAACATGCAAAATAACGAAAAGACGTCAAAACTGTCGTGAAAGGACGAAAGGTACCGGCTAATTCCTGACCTTACATTTAAAGATGCGAAGGACCAGACCAAGTACTTTCGCATAAACAGACAAAATGACTAAATGGCACATTAGCCACTGTATCTAAGTGTAATTAGACTTATGCTTATGCTGAAACGTCCACTTTGGGGAAATGTTCTTAAAATTGATATATTGATGATTTTTTTGTTTTTTGTTTTTTCTTTTAAACTCGCAGAAATAATGATTGTTTCGAACTGAATATATTGGCCCTGGTTAAGAATTCAACTTTTTTTACAATTGTAATTTCTAACTTTTTATGCTGAAAAGGGCCATAAATCTAACCCTATGTATTTATAAAAGAGGGTTAAACAATATTTGTATTTTTTAAGGTGGTTTGGCTAACCCCCAAACATAGTTTTTAACCCCCTCTAACCCCCCTGCACGTTTAAAAGTAGTTGAAATGTAATTGGAAAAAATGAACTTCCCGGATATATGGAGGAGACGTCCAGATCTCCTAGAACCAAGACATTATTCTAGTTTCTTGAGGAAATTTATATCGTTTATCATTTTTTTAACGAAATTTCATATAAAGTTGCCTTAGATCTGTCTTTAGAGGTGTGCCAAAAAAAAGGGGGGGGGGGGGGGGGGGGGGTTTTTTTTTTTTTTTTNAAAAAGTATAAAAGATAGAGATTTTTTCTTTTGCACACCTCTAAAGACAGAGCTAAGGCAACTTCCTATGAAATTTCGTTTAAAAACGAGGGGGCTATGCTGAACATGTCACCCCTCCAGAAATTTTAAATCACGCTGTCATCAAATTAGATAGAGATTATTTATGTAGAGAGTTAGAAAAAGTACGTTCTCTTGCAACTGGCAACGTTGGAAGTTTTAAAAAATATTAAAAATTGACCAGGCTAGGACTTAACACCAGAAAGTGGCCTTCAACAACATCAAGCTAACCCTGGACACCATTTTTTCAGCATTATTTTTTCTACGACTGTCTCTTCGAATCTATTCAGGGTTAGATGAAAGCTTTTCCAAATAAGTTATCATGGTTTAAAGGTGGAATTTTTCCTGCACCTTTAACCTGATCATTGTATGTCTCAAAGTGCAAAAGTCAACCTTTTCATCACAAAATTTTAATTCATTCAGGAAAAATCGAAAAGTGCCAATATTTTAAAACTTTCATTCAAACCTGTTTTTCATCCGTGTGAAGATTATTTAGACACAAACTAAACATGCATGTTAACTTTTTTCGTTTTATCACTGTTTGAAGTTTGGAGGTTTTGGCAAAATTGAGAAAAAATAACTTTTTTCCCTTAAGGTTTTTAACTCGGAATTTCACTATTTTATGAAGTTTTGTGTGCAAAACACGTTTGTAATTCATTTCATTCTGAAATATTGTTTTTTTTAAGTTTTTATGGACTTTAGAAAATCGTTATGCTGAAAAAGGCCACTTTTTCAAGTTGACTTTTTGTCATATTTCCATGTGAAAATACGGATTCAACTCTATAATATAATTTATATTTCGCGCGGTTGACTACAAGGAATTAGCGCGAAATTATTTTCTCTAATGGTACCCGATAGGTGGCGACACATGTAGGGCATGTGTAGCACGTGCAGCAAGTGTTGCTGGGACCTCAGTTCAGGTCAACACACTGGTCGGGACGGAGGTATAGAATTTTTTTATTTTTCTGAAAAAATAGTGGTAAATGTCTAGGAGATACATTGTAGATGTGTAGGATAAAATATACATGACAAATTGTTGTAAAATGTTGTTTGAAATTATTATTAATAATTAAACAGTCACTGGTGCAGGCCGGTGCGTTGTGAACAGCCTATGGGTGTTTGTTGTTGCCACCTGGGGGGTTGGTAATTAGAGAATGAAATGTTTCATACAATTTCTCATGGGAAACTAGGATTTTAAATATTTCAATTTTTGAAAACCTTGTTGCATATTGTTGTTTTCTGTATTAACCATAATGTCAGGGTTAGGAAGTGTACTTTTTTAGCATAAAACTGGCCATCTTCAGCATAACCAAACCCCAGGGTTAGATTATGTTGAAAAAGTCCCTTTTTGATCATGACCATAAGCGACCTTTTATAGGGTTTACTTATGTTGAGAGAGGCCCATGTGGACTTTTACAACATAATCAAACCCCAGGGTTTACTTATGTTGTAAAAAGCCATATATCTGGCCTCCTTCAACATAATCAAACCCCAGGGTTTACTTATGTTGTAAAAAGCCATATATCTGGCCTCCTTCAACCATAGACCTAAATTAACGGGACCGCCGACTCCATGACGTCACGCTCTATAATCAACCAAGGAGCTTCCCGATGTTCGCAGCGCCCCCACCGGGTGGTATAGAAAGCAACTTCCGGTTTGCTCCAGGGGTAAAACAATGGGTGGCAAACACTGTTGTGTGGTCGGTTGTACCAACTCCAGTAAGAAAACAGGACAGTGTATTAATTACTTTGGCTTTCCCAAAGATGCAGAATGGCGGTCAACATTGATAGCAGCCGTAAATCGGTGTGATTCGGGGTTTA
>NW_018405900.1:1022139-1054058 GCF_002113885.1 Mizuhopecten yessoensis
TATAAATTTATGAGATTATGTGCAATAAAAACAATAATCTGATTATTAATATTTGCTTTCTTATTCTTATGATTATTTTTGAAAACATAAAGCAACATGGCCTAAAGTATACACGGGACGTGTCCAAGAAGGTTTAGGATATTTATATTGCTGTCCGGAACCAGAGAGTGAGTCAACAAGGGAACCATCATCAACAAGGGAACCATCATCATCACGGCATGTGTACTTGTCAGCTTGTACATGAGGGTGCAGCTCACTACATAGCATAGTATACATACAAGGCACATTGATTACAAATATATTGTGGACAAGTATTGACATACAAAATAGGCGAATGTTCTCACAAGAGGTTATCACCAGAACGGCACCTGACCGATGAAGTGAAAGTGAAACCACAGACTAAAAACTGAAAAAATCCGACTCGGCTGCTTCGTGAACATTATGTTATTAACCACGAATAATGCTTTATATATTGCTTTTTTTTCTATTTCAGGTGTGGGAATATGATATTAGAATAACACACATACCTCACACAGTTCGTTTAATTCATGTTGTGTGAAATCGATGCTTAACAATATTTCTATCGACAGCACTCGAGTGTTTACCAATGGCGAATAGACGGTACGAGTTATCGGCCTTGATATTGTATGACACCCGGTGAGGGCACTGCGAAATCAGTAACATATTTTCCCGCCACTGGGAGTCGGCGGTCCCTTTACTTTAGGTCTCTGCTTCAACATAATCAAATCCCAGGGTTTGAGTCGCTTATGCCCTTATTTTCAGCTTAAATTATGGCTTATTTCAGCATAATCTAACCCTATGAGGTAGCAGATTGCAATTTTAACAAAACTTAATTATTGAATATCTCAATTAATTATAGGAGGGTGTTAATCAAACTCACATATGGTGTACACACCAACCACCCAAACAGGTTTATCGAAGCAAAACATTTTTTTTTAAACTTTTATTAAGTGTCTTTTTATCGGGAAGAAAAAAATAACCGACATCATTATTTATGCCCCAAAAAGATGTTTTAAAATTTTAAATATTAGCTTACCTACCTGTCTTAGTAAAACCATAAAAATATTTGAAACCGCGTCTTGTTTCTTTGCAGAATATCTTTTTTAACCATTGTTTGTCAACTTTTTGTCATTAAATTGATCCCAGTATCACCATCTTAGCTCCTGTTTTAATACAAATCGGTCTGTTGACACTTGACACATTTGCAAACATTTTTGTGCTAGTTTTGATATGGAAAAGACATGTTTTTCAAGAATTAATTTTGAAAGTCGGAATTTCCAGTTTAACTCTTATAATGCAACAATTAATAGAACAATCCTGCTAATTTTCATTTTCCAGACGGTTTTTACTTTTATCTTAATGTTAATTATAAAAAAAAACTTTCGAAGATAATGATTTATGCAAATATCACTTTAAACGTTGCTATGTTGAACGTCCACTTCGGACTTTTTCAGCATAACGAACGATGTGTAACCCTGAACCTTTTTTCTTATTTTTTCAAAAGAATAAGTTTATTTATTGAAATAAAACGCCAAACCCTCTATAAAACAATATTTATTTATTAAATATTAAAGTTATCAAGTAGGAGGGTTTACAAAGCCACTTTTCAGCATAATCAAATTTTGAAGGTTTATATCTATAAAAATATAAGTCTATAATTAAAAAAACAAAAAACGTACGCTTAGATTCCGATGCTGAATCAACATACCAAATTCGCACAAAATCTATTTGATATGAAAATCAGGTCTTTCAGCATAAAGAAAGTGGCCTCGTGAAATGGCCTATTATGCTGAAAAAGGTGGCCGCTTTCAGCATAATCGCCTCACTTTTGTTGAAAAAGTTTTTTCACCCGACTTTATATAGGTACAATAAATCTAACCCTTATTCAAAGCTTCACATAGTCTGCAGTTGACAGTTGCTAATTTTAGGGTTATCGCTACGTGTATCAGGTAGAAACCTACTCTAATTCCATAACAGGACTTTTAAGTAGATCCTCTGAGGAACTTTATCATTAATGAAGCACTTTTCCTCTAACACAACCCGTCGCTAGACAACAGGATTCTGGAAAGTTTGAACGGAGGTCACAGGCAATGCTTTAAACTTGGTCTTCATATTGATGGAAACCGTAATTGTTTAATGTGACATGAGCTCACAATTATGTTTCTGTTTGTATTGTCGTCTAAAAGGTTTTGCGTCACCATGATGGGACGATAGCACATAGAGAAGACCACTACATTGCTGGTAGAAGGGGCCGCATCGAGGGCTCTATAAATGCCTTAATATAAATGATTAGGGATAAAGAGGAAATATAAGGCGAGTTGGTAATGTTTTGTATAAATTAGCTTAAATTGTTTTGACCTAAAAGTATCGGTATACAATGTAAATTGTGGTTGGACATCTGTAATGGCGGAGAAGCCTACCGTTAAGATGTTTCCTGTGCTGCGATTCCTGATTATACCCCTATCGAAGCTCACAGCACATCCCATCATTAATCCATTAGGGTTTCACTTTGATAATAGTACGGTGTGCCTTGAACGTCAAAAGCTCGTGTTTTCTAAGACATCAAACTCGAGTTAGTGTTCGAGGGTTGTCTCGTTAATATCCTTCTAAAAGACATCTTGTCATAATGTTTTGATGAGGTCACTGTAGAGGGTTTACGTGTTCTCCACGTGTCAGTGCGACACACTCGAGGCAATGTGTGCAGTATCTTAGAGACAAGAGTAAGACGGAGAAACGTAAAATATCAGCAGTGAAACTATTGAGGGACTCCAACAGTTCACATCATATTATCGGTATAACCCGGATGTCGTTTGGACTTTTAGTATGATCTACTTTTGTTTTAAAATCTGTCATTGTATTTACACCGAAGTTAAAGCATAAACGCCTGATCTACATTGGGGGTGTACGTCACAGTACCCCAAACTTTACTGTCACAGTTTTTGCTTCTACATGAGAGGCGCCCTGTTAGCCAATTCAGGTGGTTTCAATCTTCTTTGAATTAAAGAAACAGTATGGCCATCACTCTGACCCGACCTTTTACTATAAGTTTCCAGTGTCTACTAGAAATTGTTCAGTGTTTTAAGATTAACATAGTTGGTGACTGTCCCCCGACAGATACTACCGGTGGTGCAGATCCGTCAGACCCGAACATTTACAAACAAACAAACCGGTTGTTCCACATAAGTCTCGCCTCCGATTTGTGGTCTTTCCCTTTTGTTTCGTCTGTCCTAATTATTCGCGTGTCATCTTCTATCCCTAAGTTATGTTGGGTACGTTTTTCTCTCCTCATTTTGCTCGGGATTAGGAGACAATTCAATTATTCAAATTACAAATCCAGTAACTGAATCTCAAAGGAAACTGTATAATACACAGAACAATAAACTAATCATGTTATGTAGTGATTTGCTCTAACGGAGACAAGCTTACAATCGGTATATATAGTGTAGTGATTTGCTCTAACGGAGACAAGCTTACAATCGGCATATAAAATGCAGTGATTTGCTCTAACGGAGACAAGCTTACAATCGGCATATAAAATGCAGTGATTTGCTCTAACGGAGACAAGCTTACAATCGGTATTTATAATGTAGTGATTTGCTCTAACGGAGACAAGCTTGCAATCGGGATATAAAATGCAGTGATTTGCTCTAACGGAGACAAGCTTACAATCGGTATATATAACGTAGTGATTTGCTCTAACAGAGACAAGCTTACAATCGGTATATATAATGTAGTGATGTGCTCTAACAGAGACAAGCTTACAATCGGTATATATAATGCAGTGATTTGCTCTAACAGAGACAAGCTTACAATCGGTATATATAATGTAGTGATTTGCTCTAACGGAGACAAGCTTACAATCGGTATATAAAATGCAGTGATTTGCTCTAACGGAGACAAGCTTACAATCGGTATATATAATGCAGTGATTTGCTCTAACAGAGACAAGCTTACAATCGGTATATATAATGTAGACTTTATCACAAGGAGTATAATTCAGGGATACAGAACACAACACAACATATGTTTATGTTAATTTAATTCATGTCGTTAACAGCAAAACATATCTGAGCATTGGAATAATAGTCTCAAAATGACGTCAGCTTCCTCACTCCACACAAAAACAGTCGTCAACTTGCTATGAAATTTCCTTTTTTTCCAAAACTAAAAATAACGATAAATACAAAATATGGCTAATTATATGGTTATATATGGTCAAAAGATATCCGTCCCTATAGTATAATAAATGATACTTACATATATATAACATTTGTAATTACAGTATAGTTATATATAAATATCCTAAATTACAGTATAGTTATATATAAATATCGTTAAGTTACAGTATAGTTATATATAAATATCCTTAATTACAGTATAGTTATATACAAATAACCTTAGTTACAGTATAGTTATATACAAATATCCTTAATTACAGTATAGTTATATACAAATATCCTTAGTTACATGTATATATCCTTAATTACAGTATAGTTATATATAAATATCCTTAATTACAGTATAGTTATATATAAATATCCTAAATTACAGTATAGTTATATATAAATATCCTTAATTACAGTATAGTTATATACAAATATCCTTAGTTACATGTATATAACCTTAATTATAGTATAGTTATATATAAATAACCTTAACTACAGTATAGTTATAGATATTAACTTTAATAATTACATTATAAATTATATATATAACATTTGTAATTACAGTATAGTTTATATATAAATAACCTTTATACTTACGGTATAGTTACATATAAGGTTTATTATTACAGTACAGATATATATATGTGGTGTATACATAGTTATGTCAATCCGTAGTATAATTCTATGACTACAGTATACCTGTGCTAACAGATTGGGACAGCTACAGGGGTTAGTAATGATAAAGCTACACTTACATCAAGCTGCCTAATTACCTGATGGGATTCAAAACTGTAAATGTTATCAAATAAACTGAAATCTCGATTCTGCTATTTTTATAAATATCAATAAAAGTTATTTGGGTTGGTTTACATGTATCTGACGTACAATAGTAGCTCACGGGTACCTGGCAATATACACCTGTCCTTGCCAGCAGTTATCTGCCAATGATGACAACATTGCGTCTGGTGATGACAGGGTAATGACGTCACTGACAAAGTAAGGCGTGTGAAGTAGTACCATGCATTTGTTCACCAAAGTCATATCTATTTTTGGAGTGACCTGTTTTCTTCTGTGTTTTGAAACTAAAGCAAATGATTTAACAGCTAATAACAAAAAGCATGAACGAATAATACCAGGTGTTGTATGTCAGGTATACTTAAAATTCATCTCAAACATTTGTTAATGTTAACCCATTCACCCCTAAAGTCACATGTGAACATTACCAAATCATTGACTGAGCAAAGCCAACTTAAATATGTAGGGGTGAATGAGTTAACACTGAAGTATTTTGACATAAACAGCTGATCAGAAAACGAAACCATGGTGACGTCACCACAAAACAGACCACTCTCTCACGGATACATGTACCACCTTATAGAGAGTTTCAATAGTTTCATTGGGTTATTAAGAAATTAAAACCATGCCAACAAAACTTGGCATTACTATTAAGTTCTCCCAAACAATGTTTAATATCTAACGTAAACTGTTACTTTATTAGGTCTGGTTTGGCATACAGTTACTGTTGGACAGACTTATAGATGTACACAGGCGCGTAGCTACCATGTAAGCCAATAAGCCCGGGCTTGCACATGATTTTGACAAGTATAGGTTTTCATGACGTTATTTTTTCTTGCTGATACTATAAAGTGGCGTTTAAGTTTTGAATTTATAGTATACATATGTAATTCCTCAGTTATGATACATTGTTAATAGTTAGTACAAAAATGTATGAAGTTTAGAAATGTCCATTGCATTAATGGACAGTTCCAGGCGGAACTAAACTGCTCGATTGAGTAAATTGAGAAACTCACGCCTGGGGCAAACGACTCCGAGTATGGCACAGTGGACACAGACAATCAATGTTTTTTTTATGAAAATATCAATTTGGGGCACGTTCGGCCCCTTTTGCCTGGGCACATTCGGCCACCCCGAATGCAACTGCTATTGTGCCAAGTGACGTCACTATTGATAACGTCACCCAATTGACCACAAAATTATTATTTTTACGACGCAAAAATTGAGTATTTTTTTCTTTGTATTCACTGATTTGTTCTGGACTTATTTTCCAACAGAATTGAATGAAATTCCATACACTTATTAGTAAATTGTCTTCTCTATCCTTCATGCCATACTTGCCCTGGTAGGGGCCGGATTTGCCTCAGGGCGGGGCTCGTCCGGCCCCCAACTCTCTCGACCTAAATAGTCCAATAATTCCCAAAATATGGGCTTGTTTACGATTTGGTTATTAGTTTATGAAAGACAATACATTTCTTTTCTAAATGACATATATAAATATGCATTTCAACAGTATAGTACATGCCTTCCATAACGTCTTGAAAAAAGAAAAGGGGCCGTGTTTGCCCCGGTCCCCCCTACACATGTATTATACATGTGTAGGGGAGACCGGGGCAAGTCCGGCCCCTTTTTTAAAACTATATTATAGTTAACAACATATCATTATCTCAGACATTAGGACGTGGGAAATGGCTCCTGAGACGTTCTAGAAAACAAAATTTTCATGGGGGAGACCCCTCAGACCCCCCTTACGGGAGGGGGAAGACCCACTCCCGTACCCTCCCCCTGCTCGCGTTCGCGCTTCGGTGGGGAGGGGGCTGCCTTCGGCAACCCCATATCGGGGGCTTACACATGGTAAAGGGGCTAGCTACGCGCCTGGTACACCTGTTATATCCGGTCGCCAGTAATATGTTACTTGAAATCTTAACATGGAATATTGTGTCAATACATAAAACCAACAAACATAACAGTTTATATAATATAGATCATGGAATAGATTCGCCTCACGTCATAACAGTATATATTGTATAGAAATATGTAGAGAGAAAATATACAATACCTTCATATACATAATTTATAATAAGAAAACCATAATAAAATATTAACTACGGAAAAAATACTGCTATAGCAACGTAAGTAAAAAAAGTTTAATGGAGATTTGTTTTAAATCACAGAACGGTTCTCATAGGACCGTCCGTGAGCGACTGGAACATACCAAAAATTGGACTTTACTCTGAATACCATTAAATTGGTTTTTCTAATGTCAGGAAAAATGCCATTTTTAACGATCAATCTTTTAACGAAAACATCATAAGGGATTAGAACGGTGTAGTATGTTTTCACGTGATTATATTGTATGTCACGTGGCGAAGTTCTGAACTTAAAGACGTCAACTGTAAACGACCCATAAAACTTATTTCTGAAGAATTTCAAACATTTCAAGAACAAATTCAATTTTCAACGTGAAATCAATGAAGCTCAATTGTTTGCACAGCATCTAAAGAATTAAACAACAATATATACTTCTTGTCTTGATATTTTTAAACAAAACCAACATTCATCAAAGCAATCACATGATTAATGACGTCGCACAAACAATGACGTCACGCACTTTGTAAAACTCGAACACATAATTGATATTCCTCGTTATAACATTCCTAAGACACTTATTTACATGATATATTTGTTTGGAATGTTAACTTGAGTAATATAAAAATAAGATATAAAACATATCGTAGATGAGATCTCTTAATATACATTATGGATATGATTTCCGACCTGGAATATACCGGAAGTGATATCACAGAGACATATGGAACGTTACATATAAACGTGGTTATAGGATTGGTTCATTTTCTATCTCAACAATAATCCGTAGTCATTGGAGTTCATGATCAAACATACATCATTTTTCTCTCTGATTTTTAGGGAACATCCTCTTTTGACTACCGTGATTCAAAGACACTTAAGACTGAACCATTAGTTGCGCCCCGTACTCGTTCTAGGACCCGGTACCTTCCATTCACATCTTACAGAACTGGGGACGGCTGAGGTTGCTGTTTTTGTCGTTGACTCGGGGAGGATCCCCGTTACACATACTACATGTACCTACGTAGTACCAATGACAAGCACGTGTTATTTTAACGAATTGAAGTTCTACATCCTATTGATTATAAACACTCCTAGTGCTGTTCAGGTCACACACGTTTGTCCTCATTGTAAGTTCATCAATTAATAATTACGTTTCAATTACCGATAACCACGTGTCTTACCGTAGTGTAACCTGTATCCTCTGCCGATACCGACGACCTCAGCTATATGTTGTTATAGCCGCTAGTGCACGTTGTCGACAGTGACCTTACAATCGATTACGGGATTTATCTGCTTAGCAACACGTGTAAGTAATCAATTTAGGCTTAACGGAGACATAAAGCGACTCAAAAGAATTTATTAACCTTCCACTCGCATTATTCCATAACGACACGACGAACCTCATATATAACACAATGGGGTTCAATTTCCATTCGTCTTGATCAGGTCATTTTAAAAATGTAAAGATATACATATATTGACATCAATATTGTCGACAGGAGTTCAAACAATATTAATTTTGGAATGATGACGTCATATGAGACAGTCTGGTTTGGTAATTATTGATATCCGTGTCCGGCTAATGGCTCTCTCTGACACACGATATTGACACGGGTCGGACAAAGATGACCACAAACTGTAATATAAACCATCCCTGATGTGAAGTACGGATAAGGTCATTCTACATGTAAGAGATAAAGTATACAGGTTACTTCGAGCATCGAACCTCTGCTCAATAGCGAGACCCCGAGGCAGGATAACATTATTATGATACTCCCATTCATTACACCCAGACCCCTGAGGCAGGATAACATTATTATGATACTCCCATTCATTACACCCAGGCCCCTGAGGCAGGATAACATAATTATGACACTCCCATTCATTACACCCAGGCCCCTGAAACTGGATATCATTATTATGATACTCCCATTCATTACACCCAGGCCCCAGAAACTGGATATCATTATTATGTTACTCCGATTCATTACACCCAGGCCCCTGAAGCAGGATATCATTATTATGATACTCCGATTCATTACACCCAGGCCCCTGAGGCAGGATAACATAATTATGATACTCCCATTCATTACACCCAGGCCCCTGAAACTGGATATCATTATTATGATACTCCCATTCATTACACCCAGGCCCCTGAAGCAGGATATCATTATTATGATACTCCGATTCATTACACCCAGGCCCCTGAAACTGGATAACGTTACACTTTCATATTCACGACACAAATGCCCTGAATAAGGATACCATAACATTGTCGTATACATAACATCCAGGCCCCGAAATAGAATATCATATACACTGTCAAGACATTCAGTCCTTGAATAAGGATATCAAAGTACATATACACAACACCCTGGCACCGAAAGCATATATCATATCACACTGTCGTTGACACGACACACAGGCCCTGAACAAGGATGCCGAAACATTTTCATGAAAAAACACACCCAGGCTCCGAAATAACATATCACACACTGTACACAGCACACATGCCCTTACTGAGAAAATACAGTAAATAAACTAACAGTTATTATGTAAGCATACAACGTGTATCCCAGGAGAGATTTTCAAAAATTGATTCATAAATAAAAGTATAAGTCCAGTAAATAATGTAAATAGTAGCTATTGGTATACATACAAATAAACGTAATGAAAATGATATGTACTGGAATTCTTGATCACTTATTCATCTTTTTTTGTGTCAACAAATACAAAAATCCTGTAACCATTGTTTCATAATTCAACTGACAATTATCTACAATTTTTTTTTCAATAACAGTGTAACACCAATTTTAGCGTAGTTTAACTCAGCTATCCATTAACAGCTCAAGAATGTTTTTTTTTTATATTAAATATCAGTTCGAATATCTGACCGAAATTAGCCAATAAGCTGTAATGCTTACGGGATTAACTAAACTTGATTTAAACTGTTTTTATTCAAACTTGAAACCTGGATATGGATATCTAACCGAAACTATCGTAGATTCGGGGCAGGAAACGCAGACTTATGTTTCAGATAAATTAAGTGAGCAAAACTGCCATCAATCAAAACGCTTGGCTATTACCATACCAAAAGCATTGCACCAGCGAAGCGGTCATTTGTTTATGAGATGAAGGCAATTTAGGGATTATGCAAATGTTATGGGTCTGAAATATTCTCAATGTCAATAGTTTCGTAGTCATCAACCCATATTTACAGAACATTCAAACAGGATAATCAGATACCTTAATGTTTAAGATAAGGAAAGGGTCATACATATCTCATTTACTAAGGACAATATTATCAAAGGTCATCAATTCCTAGGACAGTATTCTACTGTTTTGGTCAGTGATGTTTTTGCAACTAATTCCTAGGATAGTATTATTTTGGTGTCTTCTAGGTCATCTACTGGTCACTAACTCCTAGGTCAGTATTCTACGACTGGTCACTCAATACTAAGATAGTATTCTACTTTTCAGGCAGCTTAATGATCTACTTGAAAACTTGTAAAATATGAAATTAACAAAATGTTCTTGCATCATAAAGACTTAACTGTGACTTATATGCCAATTATATTGGCAATTTGTTGAAATATGTAATTAATTTGTGTGTTTCCAAAACTTAGTACATTTTTGTTTTACGTATAACGTAACATAAATTACGTGAGAATTATGTCCCTTTACGAAGAGAATACAATTGAGAGGTAGTGCTGTAGATGTCGCTAGTAGTCATCAATGATGATCTTTGACGTCCGGGGACGATCCCTCCATTTTTCTTGCCCTATGCACACCCCTGGTCCCCGCCACCACCGTTCCAGATCCTTGTACACGGTTGACTGGTGATTTGGGATCTCGTGGACCATCGCGCACAGTCGGCACCAGAAAAAGGTGTTGACGAAGCTTCCGGTGCCTTTCCATTGGAAGTACTCGTCAAATAAAGCGTCATTTGTGTCCAGTTTATGTAAATAATCTGCTAATGCTTTGGGAGATTCGAAGTCATCAACATGAATGAAGGAGTGCGGAGGTGCTGCTCGTCTATAGTCCTCCGGGGCCGCTCCCATCACGATTGGGATAACGTCATGTCTGCAAAATAGCAAAACAAAACGGCTGTGAAATATTTTGGATACCATAATATGACGATTGTTAGTAAGCAGAGTAGGCATTTCCACATGATACGACTCCCTTCCTCACATTACTTGGACAACCCAACAACCGCGCTAACCGTGTGACATATGAGCATGACATAACTGGTCACGTGATCTGATGCCCCCGACCAAGGAACCAAACGTTTTTCTCCGACAGCTAAGGTTAATTATGACAGTTTCTACAAAAAGTGGGGCCACCGGAAGAGGCTGTTCTACCGCGTCCTAACGAGCGATTGAAGAGATGCTAAGGTATTGAGACGGTCACCAATAGGAGAGCACAACAGCAAACATACAACAGGCCGATTTAATGAGCATGTAAACACACATTTCACCTTTTCCATTTTACTACATACACATACGCAACGTGAGCACACGATCAGTTTACATTACCATATCCTTTGTCCCACCGTTACGCTGTCATACTCAGGACGAACATATTCTATTTTGTTGTGTGCATTTTTTTTCTTCTCCGAGCTCATTTTCTACGTATGTGCTCAGTTCCATAATGCCATACACCCTATCAGGTGCGACGACGGGTTTTATTACTCAGATATACTGTTCCTCATGAATGCAGCCAACTTCGTCGTGCGCTCTACGCGAATTTTAGGAACTGTCTGTGATAAGAATGCCGTGATTTTCTCTCTTGTTCGCGAGGACACAGTCCTTTAGCTGCGTTCTTCCACGTCGATTCTGTCGTTTTGTGGGATTTTTGTCACTCTTTGCACACCAATATCAATAAAGCTTTATGATAATGACTTAAAAATGAATGTTTCGTTTTGGTGCGGGCCACTCATTAATCTTCTTGTTTTGTGGTGTTTTCTCGTTCAGCCTTATCCTTTAGTGAAAAGGAAAAAGTGACAGTCAGATAGGGTATGTTGGTGACCTTCATATTGAACTTTTACCCATTAATTGTATGAGGTGTTGTCGGGACCAGTATTGATGTTGCTAGATACGGCACACAAACCTAATGTAACCTATAACCTGTAATCGGAACATTTCTAATTAAAGAGATTAAACTATCAACGGATATGCATTACCCCGGCGTAAGTGTTAGACTAATACAATTAATTTGACCAAGTTAGAAAGCTGATTGTCTTACACTTTTATAAACAAGTTAGGAATAGTAGTCCAGGATGTGAATGTAGTGAACACGCGTCCGATATATACATGTATAAATAAGAGGCCCAGAGGACCTGTATCGCTCACCTGTTTCTTTTGTTACACGAAACTGACATGTAGGTAACTTCAGACCAAGGTTGGTAACTATTACACAAGACATTTTAACATATCTTAAACGCTTCTAAAGATATTGTTGTTTGAAATCTCAAATTTTGATTTTAAAGCTTTTAACCCTAGTTGACCTTTGTCTCTGGCTACCACTTAAAGTTGACATTTGACCCGATTACTGTAATTAAGAAAAAGATTCACAGCTGGTCTTCATAACATACCCAGGTACATGTATCATGACAAGACCAAATGCTTCTAATGATATCGTTGTTTGAAGTTTTTAACATATTTGATCCCCGTGACCTTGAAAATAGGTCAAGGTCATTTAAATGAGGAAACTGTAAAGAACTCCATCCCAGGTACATACTGGCCACATATAATGACCCTGGGCCCTATGAAACTTTAGAAGGAGATTGTTAAATTTTTAACCCATGTTGACGTTTGACCCCCAACTAGCACTTAAAGTTGACCTTTGACCTCATGACTGTAATAAAGAAAAAGATTTGCACTGCTAGTCTTTATAACATACTCAAGTATCATGACTCTAGTCTAAATGGTTCTAAGGATATTCTTGTTTGAAGTTTTTAACATATTTGGTCCCTGTGACCTTGAAAGAATGTCAAAGTGATTTTAATGAGGTAACTTTGTAGCACTCCATCCCAGGTACATACTGGCTAAACATCATGAACCTGGGCCTTATCGAACTTGAGAAGAAGATTGTTAAAAGCTTTTAACCCATGTTGACAGTTGACCCCCGACTAGCAAGTAAAGTCGACCTTTGACCTCATTACCGTTATAAAGAAAAAGATTCGCACTGCTGGTCTTCATAATATACTCAAGTATCATGACTCTAGTCCAAAAGGTTCTTAGGATATTGTTGTTAAGGTTTTAACATATTTGACCCCTGTGACCTTGAAAGTAGGTCAAGGTCATTTTAATGAGTAACCTTTATAGCACTCCATCCCAGGTGCCTACTGGCCAAATACCATGACCCTAGGTCTTCCAGTTCTTCAGAAGAAGTCTTTCAAAAGAAAAAGTGGACGGACGGACGACGGACGCCGCAGTAAGGCATAAGCTCACATGGCCCTTCGGGCCAGGTGAGCTAAAAAATGAAATTTACCGTTACTTATTTTAATTTGATGTACATAATTTAAAACAGGAGACTACTTGGGGACCCGGGGAGATATTAGAGATTGTTCAATAATGGTGTGTCTAGTAGTTACTAAGGTAACCGGCATCAGCTATAATCACATAAGAGTTCAATTATTCTCCCATAACATATGATTTTTTTCTAGCATAGAGTTACTTCCCTTCTAAAGTAAGCCATATCTCATATTGATGCTGTGCATTTGTAATTCTCGTTCCGAAAATCCGAGTTCAACTATTGGAGTAGTTTTTTTTTCAAATACTCATATTTTAAACAACTTTAATTCTGTAGAATACATAGCAAGACATAAAAAACAAAACATTTCATAATACTGATAATGATAATGCTGGAACCCTTCACGTGTGTGATAACCATGTACGTCACATTATGCAGAATGTAGATCAACATATACCCTCCCACGGCCATATACACGACGGAGACGGGTCTACCTGTGTATAATCCACATGTTATAACGGCCGATCGACGGATTGGAATAATCTACTGAACATATTTGAATATTAAGCCGACCAAACCTTCTCTTACCTTCTAAAATATACACGTGTGACATGAAACACAGGGACACGCGAATTTGTTACGGCAGATATATATATATATATATATGTATGTTTGGGACTAGTTTAGGAGTTTAGATAACCGCTTGGTAAATATACTCATCACGGGGGAGTAATTTAACCGAGAGATTATTTAACCCCCTAAACCGTCCAATGTTATGAACATTGCACTTTAGTCTCCAACACAGCTGATGTAATCAATTCTCCTGTCCCTGTGAAAGACACAAATGACGCTGATACGTACATATCTCAATCTGTAACAGTTGCTCCAGCAATTGTAAACGTGTCATACTGGAATTATTGATAATGACAGGTGCGTGTGATAAAACGGTACTACGCTAACCTTGAAACCGACAACATCAATACCTGTACGGATAACCTGTCAAACGTAGCACCAAGTGCAGAATTAGAACCATACCCAGTGGGCTATGAATAAACAAGCTTTGTGCTAATTATATGGAAATTACAAAATGATATCGATAAACTCGTAAAACATGCCCTAACAGTAAAGACAGGCACACTAATGGTAGCTATACATGGTATAGGGTACACTCGTTACGTTAAACCGCAAAATAAAAAATAAGTAACTTAAATCCCCTTTTCCTAGGAACATACTTTTTGATAAAATGCACAGCATTGACAACAGCAGTAAATCGTGTTTAAACAGAGAATCAATAGAGTAACTAGTATCTATAATTACTTCAATTTTCAGCACAGACTGCCAACAATAATACGTAACATTTTCAGCAGACTTGTGAAGCTGAAGTAGACTTCTCGTCAGCTTGGTCTCTGTAAATGTTGTAAGATTTTGGTGATGGGGCATTTCATTTTTTAATGTAAAGACAACTCTATTCTAACATAAAATGTCTTTCTAAAAAAAAAAACCCCAAAAACCCAACGAAAACATAACAAATGCAGCATTAAGTAAGGAACATGCAAAATCTACCAATATTATCATATCATGGTCTCCACACTAACAAGTAATATCAACTGAGGAAGGAGTATGGAATGCCACAACTGTCTTGGGAGATCATTAATTACTATATTAGGTGTTTATGTCTTTATAGGCAGTAGTTATTATATTTATAGGCAGTAGCTATTATATTTATAGGCAGTAGTTATTATATTTATAGGCAGTAGTTATTATATTTATAGGCAGTAGTTATTATATTTATAGGCAGTAGTTATTATATTTATAGGCAGTAGTTATTATATTTATAGGCAGTAGTTATTATATTTATAGGCAGTAGTTATTATATTTATAGGCAGTAGTTATTATATTTATAGGCAGTAGTTATTATATTTATAGGCAGTAGTTATTATATTTATAGGCAGTAGTTATTATATTTATAGGCAGTAGTTATTATATTTATAGGCAGTAGTTATTATATTTATAGGCAGTAGTTATTATATTTATAGGCAGTAGTTATTATATTTATAGGCAGTAGTTATTATATTTATAGGCAGTAGTTATTATATTTATAGGCAGTAGTTATTATATTTATAGGCAGTAGTTATTATATTTATAGGCAGTAGTTATTATATTTATAGGCAGTAGTTATTATATTTATAGGCAGTAGTTATTATATTTATAGGCAGTAGTTATTATATTTATAGGCAGTAGTTATTATATTTATAGGCAGTAGTTATTATATTTATAGGCAGTAGTTATTATATTTATAGGCAGTAGTTATTATATTTATAGGCAGTAGTTATTATATTTATAGGCAGTAGTTATTATATTTATAGGCAGTAGTTATTATATTTATAGGCAGTAGTTATTATATTTATAGGCAGTAGTTATTATATTTATAGGCAGTAGTTATTATATTTATAGGCAGTAGTTATTATATTTATAGGCAGTAGTTATTATATTTATAGGCAGTAGTTATGTGATTATATTTATAGGCAGTAGTTATGCGATTATATTCATAGGCAGTAGTTATTATATTTATAGGCAGTAGCTATTATATTTATAGGCAGTAGCTATTATATTTATAGGCAGTAGTTATGCGATTATATTTATAGGCAGTACTTATTATATTTAAAGGCAGTAGCTATTATATTTATAGGCAGTAGCTATTATATTTATAGGCAGTAGTTATTATATTTATAGGCAGTAGTTATGTGATTATATTTATAGGCAGTAGTTATTATATTTATAGGCAGTAGAAAGTAGTTATTATATTTGGTAAAACTTTATATCCGGTCGATATGTCTTTTTGTCATCCTTTTAATTTGAAACACTCTTTCTGATTGGATATCTTGCCGGGGTCTATATTTCTATAGACCCCGCACTGCCGGGGTCTATAAAAGCACGTGCGAGGGGAGATAACTCAAACTAGAATCTCTCTTTATAACAACAAAGATGGCGTCTGACACAATTCACAGGATGAAATAGCTTACAAGCAATCTAAAACGACAGCAAATTCAACGAAACAGACAATGACGGGGCCGCTAGCTAGCTACCAAAATAGCCTCTAGATATATGGGACATTTTTTGAATAGTTTTCGGCAATATATGGGACATTTTCAATATTTAAGTATTTAAATATTCGGTAAAACTAGCGGCTGCCTAGTCCTGAATTAAATATTCGGTAAAACTAGCGGCTACCTAGTCCTGAAATAAATATTCGGTAAAACTAGCGGCTACCTAGTCCTGAATTAAATATTCGGTAAAACTAGCGGCCGCCTAGTCCTGAAATAAATATTCGGTAAAACTAGCGGCTACCTAGTCACGAATTAAATATTCGGTAAAACTAGCGGCTACCTAGGCATGAATTAAATATTCGGTAAAACTAGCGGCTACCTAGTCCTGAATTAAATATTCGGTAAAACTAGCGGCTACCTAGTCATGAATTAAATATTCGGTAAAACTAGCGGCTGCCTAGTCCCCAATTGAATATTCGGTAAAACTAGCGGCTGCCTAGTCCTCAATTAAATATTCTGTAAAACTAGCGGCTACCTAGTCCCAAATTGAATATTCGGTAAAACTAGCGACTGCCTAGTCCCCAATTAAATACTCGGTAAAACTAGCGGCTGCCTAGTCCTCAATTAAATATTCTGTAAAACTAGCGGCTACCTAGTCCCAAATTGAATATTCGGTAAAACTATCGACTATCTACCCTACCTAAAATTACAACGGTACTACATACATACAAGCGTTTCACCTGATACATTAGTACGGAATGTGATATAGCTATTGCGGGGTAGTCGGCCTATATATAGCAATATTTCGTGATACAAATTGTACAAACGATATCCAACACTAAGCAATGCTATACGAGATTTCACGATATCAATAACGTGTTTTATTGCAGTGTACTTCTTTATTATAACAACGTGTTAAGTCCTGGTCTCCAGCACACATACACACAAGCACGCACACATTCCACACATAGAGCCACGTCCTGAAATGATCTTAGCTGTTAATGGGAGATTAAATGGAGAAAAAACCCGCCAAACCAAAACAATTCAACCATCCTGGTATATATTACATCCGGCATGTACGCTGCACGCCACGTCCAGCGCCATTAAAACGTGCAGTTTACCGAGGTGATTTGAAGACTGCAAACCCCGCTTCTAACGGAACATTTAAGTAATATTGATACTACTGGCAATTCTATATTCAACAATTGAACATACATCGTGCTTTTTCTCGGTCTGGTTCAGTTTCTTACAAATCAACATTACTGGTATAGAGTAACGTTAATGAAGCATGCAGTCGTTCCTGGAAGGACCGGTATGACGAGTCATCTAGGATTGTCATTAGAAAGCAGAATACCGAGAGGCTGTAGGCATGTTTATACTTCAAATCAACTCGATCAGTTACCGTTATCATCAGTTCGGTATAACAGCGATAACCCTACCGGCAAAACTGCTCTTTCTAAGGGAGACCCTGCTGAATTTAGAGATTTCCGTCGGTAATATCGTGGTTATGCTGATCATCGCAAATTGAGTTTTACTGACAGCGGTTACGCATTCGTGCAATGACGGTATTCTCTAAAGAAAATTGTTATCAGATGTAAACAAGACCCAATAGTACATACCTGTTTCATTTATTTATAGCAACGAGCGACGAATCGGACAGGTACAAACGACCGAGCTGGACGGTATGAGTGTCAGTCGCGCGTAACAACGCCCTCTGGTGCAGTAATGTGATCATCAAATGAATAAAAAAAACTTTCAAATAAAGAAAACGTCACGAACGTCACCTTTTTGAGCTGAGATTGTAAGGCACTGAATCAGTTTGAGCTTCATAGTAAGAGTAGACAAAACTGATATCTGTTAACATGGGCCCTTTAACATTTCTATCTAAAATACCTTCAGTTAATTTTATCTTTCGAACTAAATATCGAAAGGTAAATAAATGAATATATATATTTATATTTAAGGACTATTTTGATTTCACTTCAGCAGTCCCCGTCCTGCTGCACATACATTACTGGGGTGATTGACCTCCCTTTGCGCGTGACTAATTGGCTCCCTTTGTATATGACTAATTTACCTCCCCTGCCTCCACGTTAACTTGGCGACGAGCTGGAGGCCAGTAGACAAGACATCGCCCTCTTGCCTGCTCATGTACGTTTTGTTATTTGTTGACAATGGCGTTAGGTGTAAACTATTAGTAAAGTGTAGACTAGTTTGTACGTGTATTGAGGAACCCAGTGGACATAAAGTACTTCGGGCTGTCGGTGTCTGTCTGTTTGGCGGGCAATGGGCAGGGAACAGGGACCCGTCCATAACGACATCGTGTATATCCCAAAGGACCCATCCTTAACGACATAGTATATATCTCCAAAGAGGTGTGTCCAATTACTGCTAGTATGAGATATACAATATTGTCCATGAAGCGTAATGTAGCTTCATCGTAAAAATATCTGTGACTCTAAACATTTCCTGCTGTGAAATATCTATAGCATTGATATTGTGGCCGTACAGGAATAACAACTCTAGCTTGTAATCAATTACTTCCGTATTTAAACCAAGTCGGTATATCGTTTAGAACAGCCCATGACCAATACTGACCTATGAACCTTCATCACACTATGACCGTTCCCACGTCAACAGACCTCTGATAGAGACTGTTTTTTGGAATATTAACAGATAAACCCAAACATGGTCTTCATTTTAGCATTACACTGCTTTGAGATGACATTCATAAGTAATATGAATTCCAACTGGACACAGATGCTCGCTAACGCTTCTTGCGGAATTTGCTTTATCCAGGCGGTATTCACATTGCTGATGAATACCAAATGACAGCAGTTCAATTACTACTTATGTTTACCATGTGGAATATGTTGATCTTACAGGAGTCTTAATTATCTTATCAAAATAAAGCATGTATGTATCGTACATGTATTTGCATACATTCCAGGAACGTTGTGTATATGGATATATATACAAGGAGTGTGTGGTATATGGATATCTATACAAGGAGTGTGTGGTATATGGATATCTATACAAGGAGTGTGTGGTATATAGATATCTATACAAAGAGTGTATGGTATATGGATATCTATACAAGGAGTGGGTGGTATATGGATATCTATACAAGGAGTGTGTGGTATATGGATATCTATACAAGGAGTGTGTTGTATATGGATATCTATACAAGGAGTGTGTTGTATATGGATATCTATACAAGGAGTGTGTGTTATATGGATATATATACAAGGAGTGTGAGGTATATAGATATCTATACAAGGAGTGTGTGGTACGTGGATATATATACAAGGAGTGTGTGGTAAATGGATATATATACAAGGAGGGTGTGGTATATGGATATATATACAAGGAGTGTGTGGTATATGGATATATATACAAGGAGTGTGTGGTATATGATATCTATAAAAGGAGTGTGTGTTACATGGATATATATACAAGGAGTGTGTGGTATATGGATATATATACAAGGAGTGTGTGGTATATAGATATCTATACAAGGAGTGTGTGGTACATGGATATATATACAAGGAGTGTGTGGTATATGATATCTATACTAGGAGTGTGTGGTATATGGATACTGTCCTAATGTGGTAGGGTTAGAGAGTGGTAAATTTTATACGATGGTTAATGTGTGTGTGTGTGTGTGTGTGTGTGTGTGTGTGTGTGTGTATGTATGTATGTATGTATGTATGTATGCTATTATATGTATGTGTGTTATTATATGTATGTATGATATTATATGTATGCATGATATACTATGTATGGATATTATATGTATGCATGCTATGATTTTCTACCCTATGCCTGGTGTGTATGCTTTGTATGTATGTATTTGCTTTAAAATGCATCCATCTATCCAGTTGGTCTGCCACTATAAAATGTATCTGAAGATTGACCTCCTGTTACACACGAAATGTGTGTCTGGAGTAAATACAAAATCTTAAATCTTGCTGTTTATCAGCTGTTGAACGCTCACTGTCAAGCTGTTACCCCATATTTCCAACAATAAAACACCTGTTGAACTCAATCATAGTCAACAAAAGGATCATTTGTTTACCCTTAGATATGTACAGTATGTAGTATTGATGAGACCATTGTTACCCAGGCAACGAGTATGTCAAACCACCAATCCCCAGTCCCAGTCAGTATTAGTATAGATTAACTGTCGTTACACGGGTACAATATGAGGCATTGATTTGGCAATTGTAACCACAGGCCTTATACGTCTATGAGACAGTAAATAGCTGAAGTCAAGACGTTATATTTCGTAGGAAAAATAATGAGGGAGGAATGTAGCGGAACTGGACTGGGTCAATCGTCGGCGACCAGATGGGTCAATTTGTACAGTGTGTGTCTATAGTTCGGAGGGTCCCGGGTTCGAATCTCGGTCTCGCCGAGAATTTTTCCTCTCCTGTTACACACGTTGATATCACTTTATCATAATATCCCTTTAACATTCACAATGTTTGGGAATTTCTTTAGGCAAACTAGAGAGTACCTATACGTAAACCCGTGTAATTCTGATACTTAACAAATCTTAGCGTCAATAAAATCCTCAATCTGGTGATAAACGACAGTTATCAGGGTCGAATCAATTGGAATATTTTTCACAGGTCCTTGAATTGATTTAACCCCTCCCCGAATTAAAAAATGTAAACAAACCAATAAGAATGTATATACTTAATTCTCCGGAGGATAGATTTTCTCCATAGGATTCGTGACTATATCAAATCGTTCACGGCAGAGGGCAAGTAGGCTACAGTCCAACTGTGTCCCCGGATATCGTAGCATACTGAGCCGCGCATGTCAGCTACCTATATTAGGTTACAAGTATAAAGTGCTGTGGCCAATATGGCATACTCATATCAGAGAGAATGTGACACAAACGGTCTCAATCACTGTTTCCCCCCAGCAATACAATACAGCCATACGCCCACTCCACATTTCGCCGGCACTATTCACTGTAGCCCAATGATATGCGTCCACCAATTGCAACCATTAAAGTCCTCTACTATGTATCTATCGTTGTGCTAAACCCCCCAAACTATAGACCTCCGCTATGTCGGTCTTTCCGGTCTTGGCTGCTGTGTATTGTTGTACTATACCCCTAAAACTATAGCCCTATTCTATTCCAGTCTTAGTTGGTATGATTAATACAACCTTACATGGGTTTGTTCCGTCGACAGGGATATCTCAACCGGAGTGTAAGAGTTTGACTGGTCAGCACGGACCAGACCCATGTAAGATTGTTTTTCCCATTGTTGCTAGGGAAAAGATTAATAGAATCCATCCCTGGTGTGAGATATGGAAAAGGTTACTCAAACCCGAGGGATACAATATTGAGCGGGAGACCTTAGGCTTTGACGTCATTAACAATTGCCATTCGTGCTGCATATATAAATGAGAAATGTGCGGACAGTTTACAACTCTACTAGAAGAGCAGCTGTTTTTACGGGTTTTAGGTAAAAAGCAAGAAATAGAATCCATCCCTGATGTGAGGTAAGGATAAGGTAATTCAAACCCTCGGGATAAAATATTGAGCAAAAGACCCGAAGCTTCCTGCTCAATATTTTATCCCTTGGGTTTGAATAACCTTACATCAGGAATGGATTCTATTAATCTTTCCCCTAGCAACAACGGGACCACCCTGAGAAGTATGTGAGAAATCGTTGTGCTATACCCCTCAAACTATAGCCCTCCGATATGTCGGTCTTGGTTGCTATGATTTTATTGGGCTATACCCCTATTCTATTCCAGTCTTTGTTGCTATATCGTTGTGCTATACCCCTTAAACTATAGCCCTTCGCTATACTGGTCTTGCAATTGGCTGCTGTATATATTGTTGCGCTATACCCCTTAAACTATAGCACTCCGCTATTCCGTTGAAACACTGCTATGTATATATAAAACTCCGAAAAACCTGCTTAATCCTTCCGCTGTGTATCGTTTATACCGTCTATCGTCCTCGGCTATTTCCACTACATCCGTCAGTTATACCCGCTATACCCCTCCACTATATTCCTCCGCTGTACCTGCCATATATGTAACTGGCTGTTATACTCGCTATATCCCTCAAATATAGCCGCTATATCCCTCCGCTATGTTACTCGCTGTTATACCCGCTATATCCCTCATATATAGCCGCTATACTCCTCCGCTATGTAACTCGCTGATGCACCCGCTATACCCCGCTATGTAACTCGCTGTTGTTATACCCGCTGTACCCTTACGCTATGTTCCTCACCACATCCCTCAGATATAGCCACTATATACACCCCTCCGCTATGTAACTGGCTGTTATACCCGCTATACCTCTGCGCTATGTTCAGTCACTATATCCGCTTTATCCTTCTGCTACATGACAAAAAAACCCCACAGAAACCCGTTCTCCTGTTAAGGTAAGTCTTGATCCCTCCTCTCGCACCGGGACGGAAACTTAGACACAGGTACAGACAATCTTTGTTGAACATGTTGAAAACCTTGGCATTTATCCTGACAAAGATGTTCGATATTCAAGACTTCGAATCAGAACAAGACGCTAGCCTTACATAGAAACACATGGGTCGACTGTTCCCGTAGCAATGTTCATTATCACAACACACAAGTATATAACGTGCATACTTACTGAAGGCCATTAACGAAGAATTTTTCTGTGATGTAGTCTCGACAGTTTGAATTTTCAAAAGCTAAATAAAATTTGTAGTCGTTATCAAGCATATCAAAGCACTTTTTGGAGTTGTGACGAGGGCACTTGAGGGGACCGCACGCCCCGTAAATATCCACAGAAATGTGTTTGGATAGTTCGGAGGCGTACTCGCGCCGACCGTTCCTTCCCCCACAGTTAGACACAAACCACGCTACTTTCTTGGTTTTCCCAGCTGCATAACTCTTATTTTGAGGAATAGTCTGCACTGCTGGGTCGAATGGCACAAATTTTTCATAAGGCGCAACAATTGTGGAGTCGTGCCGGTAGGTGGCAGTCCAGTTAAACACGTCCTTGACCGCCTGAAGGCCCGGCGTGTGGTACGGCGACTCCAGCATATACAGTATCCACACTTGGTTAGGAGGACGTTGGGTCCACGGGTGCGCGCCGGAATGGTGTAACATAACGGCGTCCGCCTCGCGCCCCTGTGACCTGTCGTCCGTAACGGTACAACGGTTGACGGGACATTTCTGATGCGTGAACTGTTCCTGACCCCTCCGGATATTCCAGTGTCCAACACCGTGGTAAAGCAATATGGTTTTTAAAGGCACATCTTCTTCATTTTTAGCTTCTAACAAAGACTTTGGTCTATGGCGCATCTGCGCGACAATCCTGTCGTCACTATAGTGATCCCATTCTAACCAAATCCCCCTCGGCGCATCTATTGTCAGACCAAAATTATTCCCTAACTCTTCGTGGTTCAACGATTTATTGGATCGGAATAATGGGTTCCGATTTTTTGCAGGTGCATTTTCAGTGGAGATTTTCCCTCGGTTTTTTGATGACATATGCGGATGAATCTTGCTGCCATCCGCACGAGGAAATGGGCGCTTTACTCCCCCATGACCCCAAGGTGGGTCCTGGGGCTGGTACATTGGCCCCCACAGGTCATGATGATATAGGTTGAATACTATCAATAATAGACCAAACACAGTGATCGCATACGTCACAACTTTCCGGAAGTGGAATCTCATCTTCTGAAGGCAGATTAATTCCCGGCATCCATCCGTTCTCAGCAATCTGTAACGACAGACATACCATTTAAGTATGTAAATTACATGAGTACATACAAATTCATTTGTAAATTACCTGTGTACATCATACATGTATGCATATTCAATATCCTATTTCATCATATGTGAATTACCGAGTACATCATATGTATATTGCCCAAGTCATCATATGTAAATTACCCGAGTATATCATATGTAAATTTCCGAGTACATCATATGTAAATTACCCAAGTCATCATATGTAAATTACCCGAGTACATCATATGTAAATTAACCCAGTACATCATATGTAAATAACCCGAGTACATCATATGTAAATTACCCGAGTACATCATATGTAAATTAACAAATTTCATCATATGTGAATTACCCGAGTAATCATATGTACATTACCCGAGTACATCATATGTAAATTACCCTAGAACATCATATGTAAATTACCCAACTACATCAATGTAAATTACCCGAGTACAATATATGTATATTGCCCAAGTCATCATATGTAAATTACCCGAGTCCATCATATGTAAATTACCCGAGTATATCATATGTAAATTCCCGAGTACATCATATGTAAATTACCAGATTTCATCATATGTGAATTACCCGAGTAATCATATGTACATTACCCGAGTACATCATATGTAAATTACCCTAGAACATCATATGTAAATTACCCAACTACATCAATGTAAATTACCCGAGTACAATATATGCATATTGCCCAAGTCATCATATGTAAATTACCCGAGTCCATCATATGTAAATTACCCGAGTACATCATATGTAAATTACCCGAGAACATCATATGTAAATTACCCAAGTCATCATATGTAAATTACCCAATTACATCAATGTAAATTACCCGAGTACATCATATGCAAATTACCCGAGTAAATCTTATATAATTACCCGAGTACATCATATGTAAAGTAATCATATGTAATCATATGTAAATTACCCGAGTACATCATATCTAAATTACCCGAATGCATCATATGTAAATTACCCGAGTACATCATATGTAAATTACCCAAGTCATCATATGTAAATTACCCAATTACATCAATGTAAATTACCCGAGTACAATATATGTATATTGCCCAAGTCATCATATGTAAATTACCCAAGTCATCATATGTAAATTACCCGAGTACATCATATGTAAATTACCCAAGTCATCATATGTAAATTACCCGAGTCCATCATATGTAAATCATCTGAGTACATCATATGTAAATTCCCGAGTCCATCATATGTAAATTACCTGAGAACATCATATGTAAATTCCCGAGTCCATGATATGTAAATTACCCAAGTCATCATATGTAAATTACCCGAGTACATCATATGTAAATTACCCGAGGACATCATATGTTAATTACCCGAGTACATCATATGTAAATTACCTGATTACATCATATGTAAATTCCCGAGTCCATCATATGTAAATTACCTGAGTACATCATATGTAAATTCCCGAGTCCATCATATGTAAATTACCCAAGTCATCATATGTAAATTACCCGAGTACATCATATGTAAATTAACCCAGTACATCATATGTAAATAACCCGAGTACATCATATGTAAATTACCCGAGTACATCATATGTAAATTACCCGAGAACATCATATGTCAAGTACATCATATGTAATTTACCCGAGTACATCATATGTAAATTACCCGAGGACATCATATGTAAATAACCCGAGTACATCATATGTAAATTACCCGAGTACATCATATGTTAATTACCCGAGTACATCATATGTAAACTACCCGAGTACATCATATGTAAATTACCCGAGTACATCACAGGTAAATTACCAGAGAACATCATATGTAAATTACCCAAGTCATTGTATGTAAATTACCCGAGGACATCATATGTAAATAACCCGAGTACATCATATGTTAATATCCCGAGTACATCATATGTAAATTACCCAAGTCATCATATGTAAACTACCCGAGTACATCATATGTAAATTACCCGAGTACATCATAGGTAAATTACCAGAGAACATCATATGTAAATTACCCAAGTCATTATATGTAAATTACCCGAGGACATCATATGTAAATAACCCGAGTACATCATATGTTAATATCCCGAGTACATCATATGTAAATTACCCAAGTCATCATATGTAAACTACCCGAGTACATCATATGTAAATTACCCGAGTACATCATAGGTAAATTACATCAATGTAAATTACCTGAGTACATCATATGCAAATTACCCGACTACATCTTAAATAAATTACCCGAGTACATCAGATGTAAAGTTATCATATGTAATCATATGTAAATTACCCGAGTACATCATATGTTAATTACCCGAGTACATCATATGTAAACTACCCGAGTACATCATATGTAAATTACCAGAGAACATCATATGTAAATTACCCAAGTCATTATATGTAAATTACTCGAGTACAATATATGTATATTGCCAAAGTCATCATATATAAATTACCCGAGTACATCATATGTAAATTACCCGAGTACATTATATCTAAATTTACCCGAGTACACCATGTGTAAATTACCCGAGTACATCATATGTAAATTTCCCGAGTACATCATATGTAAATTACCCGAGTACATCATATATAAATTACCCGAGTACATCATATGCAAATTACCCCGAGTACATCTTATGTAAATTACCCGAGTACATCATATGTAAAGTAATCATATATAATCATATGTAAATTACCCGAGTACATCATATGTAAATTACCCGAGTGCATCATATGTAAATTACCTGAGTACATCATATGTAAATTACCCGAGTACATCTTATATAAATTACCCGAGTACATCATATGTAAAGTAATCATATATAATCATATGTAAATTACCCGAGTACATCATATGTAAATTACCCGAGTGCATCATATGTAAATTACCTGAGTACATCATATGTAAATTACCCATGTCATCATAGGTAAATTACCCAATTACATCAATGTAAATTACCCGAGTACAATATATGTATATTGACCAAGTCATCATATGTAAATTACCCGCGTACATCATATGTAAATTCCCAAGTACATCATATGTAAACTACCCGAGAACATCATATGTAAATTACCCAAGTCATCATATGTAAATTACCGAATTACATCAATGTAAATTACCCGAGTATAATATATGTCCTGGTGTTCTGACGCTGTGGTATATTTTGTCCTGGTGTGTTGACGCTGTGGTATATTTTGTCCTGGTGTGTTGACGCTGTGGTATATTTTGTCCTGGTGTGTTGACGCTGTGGTATATTTAATGCTTGTGTGATGACGCTGTGGTATATTTTGTCCTGGTATGTTGACGCTGTGGTATATCTTATGCTTGTGTGATGACGCTGCGGTATATTTTGTCCTGGTGTGTTGACGCTGTGGTATATCTTATGCTTGTGTGATGACGCTGCGGTATATTTTGTCCTGGTGTGTTGATGCTGTGGTAACATTTATGCAACTGTGTAGACGCTTTGTATATATTTTTTCGTACTGACGCTGTAGTATATTTTGTGTTTGTATGTTGACGCTGTAGTATATTTTGTTTTTGTATGTTGACGCTGTAGTATATTTTGTCCTGGTGTGTTGACGCTGTAGTATATTTTGTCCTGGTGTGTTGACGCTGTAGTATATTTTGTTTATGTATGTTGACGCTGTGGTATATTTTGTCCTGGTGTGTTGACGCTGTAGTATATTTTGTCCTGGTGTGTTGACGCTGAAGTATATTTTTATTTTTGTATCTTAACGCCGTGGTTTATTTTGTTATTGTACATGTATGTTGACGCTGTGGTATATTTTTTCCTGACGTGTTGACGCTGCGATATATTTTGTCCTGGTATGTTGACGTTGCGATACATTTTTTCCTGGTGTGTTGACGCTGCGATAATTTGTCCTGGTGTGTTGACGCTGTGGTATATTTTGTCCTGGTGTGTTGACGCTGCGATAATTTGTCCTGGTGTGTTGACGCTGCGATAATTTGTCCTGGTGTGTTGACGCTGCTATAATTTGTCCTGGTGTGTTGACGCTGTGGTATATTTTGTCCTGGTGTGTTGACGCTTTGGTATATTTTGTCCTTGTGTGTTGACGCTGTGGTATATTTTGTCCTGGTGTGTTGGCACTTTGAGATAGCAGGCACAGTGACAAGGAATGGCTTACTTTGATATTTTGGAAGTGACGCTTAAAATTTAGGTTGAAATCTGTCCAGAAGCTTGGCGAAGGATAACCCAACACTGGAACGACAAACGGACCGACTGACGGACGGAGCAACACCACATAAGAACACTGCGGTACCTTGTATAACGTGATGTAATAACATATAAACAGCTTGCTTGTTTGTCCGCTGGGAAATTCAATATATTCCTGCTTACAATTCGACCATTTATCATACATAATAGTAGAAGACTTTTATACAATTTCATAGATCTACGAGTGTAACAGATTTTCATGCTGTTCAGTCAATCGTACTGACCGTATTTATTTAGTTCCACACATACCATGATGCTTAAGTCAATACCAGGGACACAGATTAAATGCCAACATAGCACTGTTACTATATATACTGTCCAGTTTTGTTTGCGTCAAACTGGTCTCCTCAATACTAATGGACCTCAGAGATAAATACTCTTGAAGACTGTCAACAATTCTACCGTGATCAGATAGCCGAAACTTAACAAACCTGAGACGAAGAGAGGTCCGAGGATCATACCGTAATAGGACAACTTATATAGCACGATTAGTTTGGTAGTACAGCTGTAATATAAACTTGCAAAAATAACACGCTATATTTGCACTCCGACAAACTATTGTATAATATAACCGCTGTAACTTTGTTACGTCATGTTCATTGATAAAAACACAAAAAGGTAAAAAAAAATCACAGGATTTGTAGTCGACGTTGTGCTAACTGAACCAGGAAGTCGTCTTACCACATTTCAACCGAACAGTTATCGATCTGGTGTGTTAGCACTTAAAGTAAGGGTCCCGGCTTCCGGTCAGGACGATATCAATTCTAAGTACGTCTGTGGAAATATAACGTAGGGTCACTGACAGCAGCATAAACTGAACAGTCAACAATGATAAAGTCAGTAAGCCGGATAGAATATATAACCCTATAGTGGTATTTCAAAAGTGTGTTTAGGTGAGTAGGAAATAGTGTACTAGTCCGGAGTCTTCCACTAGTATACGCCAAATGTTTTACATACCTTAGGCAAAACATCGACCTATTCAAATGGCATATCGGTAACATATGACATTGGGTATGTATAAGAGGCCCAACATTTATCACATAACTATAAACAACCCAGGTAAAATGTATACGTTGTAGCAAGCAAGGTTACACTACAGGTTGTAGTCTTGTATGTATAACCTATAGCTATATGCTGTATTAAATTTGGTAAATAAATAACTTGAAACTTGAACAGGTGAGTCCGGGTATTTCATTTAACAACCTGAAAACCTCGGGGAAAATACCAGGTGAATACCTGTATTATTACTCCAGGGCTTCCGTATCTTAATAAATCATTACAGTTTTTAAATATATGTTATCCCTGGATGACGCTGAAAAGGAGGATCATATCATCACAATAATATGTTTTGACACAGCAAACCCTCGACGAAACCAGTGATCCGTGTCAATACCCTCCCTTCCCCTTACAGGTACTCGGAACCAGTGATCCGTGTCAATCCCCCTCCTTTCCCCTTACAGGTACTCGGAACCAGTGATCCGTGTCAATCCCCCTCCTTTCCCCTTAAAGGTACTCGAAACCTTATAATATACCATCTGGTGCATTCGTACACTTCAATAGTTCTTAGTATTGAGTATCCCAGGAAACCGACACCCGTGTCACTAGCTTCCATATCTATGGTGGCATATTTCTGCCATCGTGTTATTCTAGGTCGCGTTACGGTAACACGACTTGTCGAGATAATTATGTCGACAAGTCGTGTTATTTCATTTCATTAACGCGACGTTTCACCAAATTATGTCGACCTGTCGCGATAATTTATCACGACTGGTCAAGTTAGATTATCACGGATCTCGACCTAAATTTTGCTTTTGCCCAGATATGCCATCTAGTTAGTTTTTGCCGCTATAAGTTATAAATAGACACTCGGTCATTCCGGAACATCTCGGGATTTACGCTATACTCTATGTATTGCTGGCTAGTACCTTGCAGTGAGCAGCCGCAGCAAGTCGAACATACACGTAAGTACAAATGTAGGAACAGAAACTGTTGTTTCATCGTGTGATATCCATAAAACAATGCAATCTAATGATTAATGGTGTTAGTCATTATCATGTGTTCCTATCACCATATTTACTAATGCATGAACAGACACAGCCACAGGGGCTCGTTACATGTACAAAATGGCTAGAGCTCACATAGGCTTAACCTTAAGGCTATGTGCCTAAACTTATAAGGCTACATATCATAAATGGGAAGAAGTCGAAAATGTTAATTGGTTACAGGCGGACGTTGCACGACGTCGGACGAAAAAGACACAAAAAAACCAGAGAAATATATTATATAACTGATTTATAGACAACAACATGTTGTTTGGGCTATAACAGGAATTAGCTTTTTTTCCTTAACTTGAATTGGTAATTTTCTTGATATACATGTAATAAATGTATATTATATATGGTATTCAATTGATGTTAATGTAGTGTAGTAGATCTACTATAACCATGGAACTATTTTTTTTCTGATTTCCTTTATTTTATCATGAATCTAGGCCATCAGGACCTAGTAATGGCTTCTAAAGCGTTCAGGGTTTGGACGAAGGACAAGCAAAGAGGGAAACTAATTTCTGCCAACAAGTTGGATGAGATGTTGATGAAAAGTAAGTTTAATAAAACAGTATATTTAAATTTGTATAAAATCATCAGAAATTAAAGGTAAGAAAAATGCTTCAACTTTAAAACAGGTGAAAAATATGCATTGTACCTGTAAAAATAGGTCATTATATATAAACACAAGTAACTCTATTGGAGTGTTGATTCAGAATGTATGCAATAAACAGACATCAAATCCAAATGTCATACATTCTTAAATATTAAATAAATTATTGCTGTGTTTCCACTAACCACACCACAGGGTCCTGCAAATCAATTATATATAGACCTAATCCTGATGTGTTGGAGTAAAGGGGTTGAGACATTCAGTAATCCATAATAATGGTTTTCCCTCTAAAATATCTAGTAATATTATACTCAATACACATCAGGATAGGTCTGTACATACATAAATACCGGTAACTGTGACTCACTAATTGGTACTCAGGCCCCTGTAAATACATTTTTGTCCAACCCTGCAGTTTTATTTTCATTTTCTTGGAAGGCCTAGTTCATTTCCTTCTCTATAATGTTAATGACAAGAGGCCCAACAACCTATGTAAATGGTCACTTGTCAAAAGTTCCATCAGTAGATTTGCCTGTTTATAATCATGTTTTATTAGGAGAGGCAGGGGGTCTGCTGCCCCTGGCAACTAATTATCATACAGTATATGTTACATTTTTGAGTCACATAAGAGTTTGGTCCTCAGGAAATAAATGAAAT
>NW_018405900.1:1054278-1054673 GCF_002113885.1 Mizuhopecten yessoensis
ATGATNTGACGGCTGCCAGGTTGAAGATGATGACAGTTTTGAGACATTGGAGACTCAGGCGGATCTGTTTTTTCTTGAAAATAATGACACTCTTAACCTGCCAGGGCCTTCAACAAATAGTGAGATACTTTTTAAGCTTCACTATGATTTACATGTAATTACAAAAAGAATGAGGTATAGTATGTTTCTGATACAATTACAATAGCTCTTTCAGTTTGTTTTGCAGTAAATATTGTATAAAGTACAAACACGATGAGAAAACTGTGAGTAGTATTCCCATGAACTATGAAAAGTATGAGCAGTATTAATTACCCATTGGTAAAATTCTTATCTGGAACACTGCAAAGATGATACAAAACATTTGAAGTGTTGTCAATTTATACCTGACAAAAACA
>NW_018405900.1:1055021-1056307 GCF_002113885.1 Mizuhopecten yessoensis
TTTAAAAAAATTACAGAGGTATTTAACTTCAGTGTCAAATTTAAGATCAGACATATTCATTTGATTCCTTATAAGGATTTTAAATGGAAAGTGGTTTGATCTATATACTGACAGCAATATCTCCTCAGTTCATTTCATTTCAACAATTATTATTTTATGTCATAGAGAAACTTGCAGTTGGTTTGACTACCTTTAATTTGACATAATATTATGACATACTGATTTCAAATATCTCTTAAAAAATATAGCTTTATCTCAGGAGTTCAGAAGCTTGAAATATACCACTTATGTTCTCTATTTTTTCAGCTACAAATCCACCTCCAACTAACAACTTAGTAGACTTGGTGAGGAAGATACGACAGAAAAAAACCAGGTTTTAATAAGCAGGTACGTGTATATAGATATTTTAAAGTTATTTTACCATTATTACATCAACTACATTATCATTTCTGTTTATTCTATCATAGCTAACAAAATCATTATGACAGCTCCATGTCCAATTAGTATACCTGAATGACCGATGNTCTCCAACTAACAACTTAGTAGACTTGGTGAGGAAGATACAACAGAAAAAAAAACAAGCTTTAATAAGCAGGTACGTGTATATAGATATTTTAAAGTTATTTTANAAGCCCAAGGAAATGGTAAGACTACTATTACAATGTTTGAGACATCTGTGGATTAATAACTGACAATGCATGTAATAATGATAAANAAATGATAAATTATAAAAGGAATAATTGACATTATATTATGAAGATAGCTATATTTAATTTGTTTATTTGGATGTTTGTAAGCCCAACATCATCTGACAGATAAATTGGTCTTTATTGGTTTTTCTCAAATTTTATATATTTGTTTACCTTTATCCATAATTGTGGATGTTTGATTTTGGGACCGATTGGAAGGAAAAGATGGCTGCCAGGCAATATTGCATGTATTAAATACAAAATTCTATTGGAAGAATGTCAAATTAATATGTCAAATTTCAAGGACAAATATATCAAAATTCATATCTGATTGATAGTAAGCAATTCATAATACCATTATGTTACTGTACTGATTCAACAACACGAGTCTACATATAAGGAAAGAGAAGGATATAGAACTACTAAAGATCTTTTGGTTTTGGTCATGGAGATTATTTCATGAGTGAAAGTGTGATATCATAATTTTCCCAACCAAGTATACTATCAAATTTAAGTCTGGGGCTCAATTAAGGTTAGAAAAAAAAAAAAAAAAATGATAACACATGTACACCGTCAACCATATATTGGGGCGGGGCA